>NC_046287.1:81217110-81517110 GCF_004115265.2 Rhinolophus ferrumequinum
TGAATTCATTTATCTTCACTTATTCATTCTCCTGTGATCTTTCTTTCATTATGTAGATCCGAGTTTCTGACCTATCTCATTTTCCTACTCTCTGAAGAGCTTCTTTTAACATTTTTTGAAAGGTAGGTCTCCTGGCAACAAATTCCCTCGATGTTTGTTTGTCTGAGAAAGTATTTCTCTTTCACTTTTGAAGGATAATTTTACAGGTTACAGAATTCTAGGTTGGTGTTTTCTTTTCTTTTTTTCTTTTTTTTTCTCCCAATAGTTTAAATATTTTACTCCACTGTCTTGTTGATTGCTTGGTTTCTGAGAAATTGGATTCAATTCTTATCTTTGCCCTCCTGTGGGTAAGATGTTTTCCCACTTCGGCTTCTTTCAAGATTTTTTATTTATTTTTGATTTTTTGAAGTTTGAATATGATATGTATCTCACTTGGTGGTATCTTATGCACCTGTGATACCAGACCCTGCCTTTAGGACAAAGCCATAAGAGAAAAGATAACACACACACACAGACAGACACAGACAGACACACACACACACACACACACACACACCACCCCTTTGTAGGTCACCTTTCTTGACTTTGAACCTTTCAACAATCTACCTACTCTTATGTATTTTTCAGTCTCCTGAGATAATTAGATAATTTTTCATTTTATCTAGTTTTTAGTTATAATCCGTAGGAAAGATGACTCATAGCGTACATATAGTGTTGAGTGGAACAAAGAAACCCTGCTATAGAAACTTTAATTTCTGATGAGTAGATGGTTCTTAATATTTGTTCAATTGAAGATATTTTTACAGAATAAAATCAGTCACACTATATAAAAAATGACTGAAAGAATAAGGAACCAAATAAAATAAGTAAATATTAATATTAATCATTTCTATTCCAGAGAAATATATTTCTTGGTATTTTGCAATGAAAGTTTATCTTTAACCACCAATATTTTACTTTGTGAAAATTATGTTTAATATAAAAATCAAAAAAGACCATGCTAATACACACACACACACACACACACACATACACACACACACACGAGATCAGACAATTAATTTTGCGAATTTGTTTTCAACGATGTTGCTAATCTTTTTTATATAAGAGGGATTACTCATTATGAATTTGTACCAACTAGACAAACAGTTCATCAAGTTTACTATTTGGAAGTACTAAAGAGGCTGCATGTAAAAGTTAGATGACCTGAACTTTTCACCAACAATTCATGGCTCTTTCATTACGACAATCCACAAGCTGGCATGGCACAGTCTGTGAGGGAGTTTTTAGCCAGTAAACAAATCACTGGATTGGAACACCCTCCCTACTCACCTGATCTGGCCCCCAATGACTTCTTTCATTACCTGAAGATAAAGGAAATATTGAAAGGAAGACATTTTGATGACATTCAGGACATCAAGGGTAATTTGATGACAGCTCTGATAGCCATTCCAGAAAAAAAGTTCCAAAATTGCTTTGAAGCGTGGACTAGGCACTGGCATCGGTGCATAGCTTCCCAAGGGGAGTACATCAAAGGTGACTGTAGTCATATTTAGCAATGAGTTATATAGCACCTTTTCTAGGATAATTTCATGAACTTAATTGTCAAACCTTGGTGCGTGTGTGTGTGTGTGTGTGTGTGTGATCCTCTTTTATCATAATAATGATGAAAAAGTCTGTCATATCAATGAAAATTTGTAAAATACTGTGTCTGAAATTATTAAAACCATAAATATGGTTGTACAACTAAATATATTTTTAATTTTCTAATACACATAACTCATTAAAATTCTAATACTTGTTAACACAGTTAACATTGTCCTTCTTTAGATTCCCCATGCACATAAAAATTAAATATATGTTCTCATCCATCATTTGCTTATAATCCAAATAGAAATAGGTGCAGAATGTAGCTAAGTAATTATTACAACAACTGAACATACCCTCCAAACAGATTAAAAAAAAACAAACAAAACAAAAACAAAGAAACATATATATATAAACATATATATATATATATATATATATGTCCACATATATATATATATATATTATTATTAATCCTGATGTTACCAAACATATTAAATGTTGTTTTACCTGCTCAAATTAATTGACCTTGTATAACTACTGTATGTGCAAATAGAGAATTAGAAATACTGTTTATTAATGTAGTGGATAGTTTGAGGTGCAAGGCATTGATGCAGTGCTATTGATCGGCTTATATATTAAACATAAAAATAACACATTGATCAGTCTTTGAAGTCTTAGCTTTATATTCTCCCTGTATATGGTTGTTTAGAACACAAACTTAACAGTTGTCTGTATCTGCTATTCAATTTATCATTTTGTTTTTAAAAAGGACCATTCATCATTTGTATTTAATAATTGGTCAAATTTTGTCAAAGTAAAAAAAAAAAAAAAAGATTTCCATTTATACAGAAAATGTGAGCATGGCAATTGTCATAAGAATTAAAATTGTGAGGTGAAAAAATACAACTCCTAGACTTCAAGGAATGTAAAATGTAATTATGATGAAAAGTCATACATTGATGAAATATTACATCAGTGAACCAGGTAGCATATGTTAAATGGCCTTAGAAATCTAAAATTCCATCAGTTATATATTTTTTTCACCTATTAGATGAGTTTGACTATGCATTTTGAAATCTTCAAAAGCAGTTGCCAAATTAGTGCTCAAGAGATAAGCATTGTACACCAATAAAGGATGAAAAAGGAACTATTGTTAGCCTATGTCTATAGTTAAACTTTAATTAAAAAAAAAGGCTTAGAGTTTTCAATTAATAAAAAGTTCATTAAATAGTTAACCACATAAAGAGCTTATCCCTTCCTAAAAATAATAAATAAGTATTTAATTATAATTATGCAATTTATCAATAAGTTAATAATATATATTTTATATAATATGTACTACATAGAATTAGAGATTTGATAATACCACACACTACCCTATACTGCCCAAATCACACCTCAATACTGTAACATCAGTATTGCATTTAAGAAAAGATACATTTCTCAAAATATTGAGAAATACTCCAAAGAAGATATTTAAGAATGTGCATAACATATCTCTTCAATCAGTTGAAGGCTTTCATTGGGAAATTTTAATAAACAAAAATTGCATATCATAGGAAAAAAAAAAAGCTGAATAAGAGGTGATGCTTTTTTCCCCCCAATTTGATGTACTGTGGAATTGTCTAATCGGATGTTACTTTTTAAGGTATTCTTAGAGTCAAGTAAATTTAGAAAACATAGAGTATCGAACATTCTCATAAATGTCTAACGTTTTTGTATATTAAAAAATCTAGGGGATCCTGACAAAATGAAACTGTTTAATGTTGTTTAACCCAGAATATCTCAAGCTTCTGAGGCCACGGGATGCTTTCACACTTATGTAGCAACTATGAACATCCTTTGGAATTAGTATCTCCTGAAAGCCTTTGTGAAACACTTAGGAACATTAAACAAAATTCCAGTCATGTTTTATATCTTGCAGCTGGACCTAGTCAAATGTGCATCAGGAAATTAAATGAGATTTTCTTTTTTTGATTCAGAATGTGAGAATACTAGGTGTCAGGCATTCTCACTTCCTAAAGAAATGTGCAACGTGTTGTGCAACACAGTTTGGCGATCAAAGATTACCTTCACCCCTCCCCATTTAGCCAATATATAGAAAAGATAGGAAAATAAGAAGACTAGAGATGAATGATCATTTCTTTAGAAAGCGTTTTAAGAGTTTTGCACATTTCCTTCCCTGCCACCCCTGGTGGAGATGGATTCTCTTTGTTAGACTAGCATTACATAAAATTGGTGGAACTGAACCTACATCCTTAAGTTCAGAAAGTCTCAGAAAGTCTGCCTATCTCCCATGAAAAAGATGTAAAGGTGAGACTCTGACTGGAGCTTACCATGAGGGCAGAGGAAAGAGGCAGAAATACAGTCGAAGTGGTCCATACTTTCAAGGTCTGGAGGCTGAAAGTAGTAGGCACCGTACATTGTCCAGAATGAATATTGTAAAAAGATATGTACATGAGCCACGCAGTCTAACTTCCAGAAAAGGTGACTACAGGGTCCCACCACCTATACCAGGAATGGTGTCAATGGGAGGTACCCACAGATTATTTGGCCAAATTTCATAAACTAAGGGCACAGTCCTTCACAAAACTGCCCTCATCTCAAACACCAGCTACAAATTCAGGGGTCCAGGGCCACTCTCAGTTTTGACTAGCAGGCTACAATTTGGTGCTTCCACAATCACACGCAGATTCAATAATTTGCTAGAAAGACTAATAGAACTCAGGAAAGCACTATATGATTACAGTTTTATTATAGCAAAAGGATATAAACTGAAATCATCCAAAGAGAGAAACTCATAAGGTAAGGCCTGGCGGGGGAGGGGGTAGTGGGGGGAGGGAGAGTTGTTTCAAACATGAAGCTTCCTTCTTCTCAGGAATGCATTACCCTCCCAGCATCAAAGTACGACAATACTCAAAAGATATTGCCAACGAGGGAAGCTCACTCAAGCTTCAGTGTCCAGAGTTTTATTAAGGCTTCACTGCATGATTAATTGAATTGTAGGTCATGTAGTTGAACTCAATCTCCAACCCTCTTCTCCTCCCCACAGGTCAGGCTGATATCACTTGGCTCATAGCCTTAACCCTTTAATCATGTAGTTGGTCTTTCTGGCATGGCCAGCTCTGAGCCTGAATTGTTTTTTTAAGCAGAAACTCTCCAAGATCACTTCATTAGTATAAATTCTCAACTGTGGTCTGAGGGGGCTCTCCATGAATACCAAAGACATTTTAATCACTAGGGAAATCTCAGGGGTTGAGAGGTCACCTCCCAGGAAACAGGGACAAATGCCAACCAAGATCTTGGTTACATAGCAGGCACCTCTGAAGAATCAAGAAAGCATCCCAAGAAGAAGAAGCCAGTATTTGGACATCTACCAAGCAGGGGATTCCAACATCAGATTATAATGGCAACATTCGAGCAATAAATTTTGATGCTTTTGCCCCAAATTGTGCTGCCCTGACCCTGGATAGAGGAAGTGGGGTGAAATGCAATAAGGAGGAAATTATAACCTCTTTTTCTACTGCTGATTTCTGAACATTGATTTGTCAGGGAGCTCTGAAGGAGAGGGACTTTTAAATTGGAATGGTGATTCATATTTCTTCTACATTGGGTTTGCTTGTTATTTTCTGAGAATGTGATTGAGACTGACTGTGTAACTTTGCCCTCTGCCCCATATTGTTTCCAACACCAGAGACAAGAAATCCAATATAGTAGATTTGAAAAAAAAAAAAAAAAGAATGATAGGAGGAGAAACAAATTTATTTCGTGATTTCACTTTTTGTGGTCCAGTTAATTCAATAAACTATTTGTAAATGAATTTCGAGCCCTGAAGAAAACATAATTTAATTCTCTCTGTGCTCATTTTAGCACTTGCATGTCCACATGCACTTGGTGGGGGATGTTGTAAAGCAACACGATTGGCTTAATTCCTACTAGATTTTACAGATTCCCTCCAACACTGCATTTCAATCCAGTCGAAATATGAGGGTATCTGTGTGATACGGAGTGTGGAAGGATTCACAGTAATAACAAGCTCCCTTCACTTTTTCAGTCATCGACATTTGAGCTTATACTGCCTTTCCAATGAATGTGAATTTTAAAATCATGTAGCTATGATTAACTTCAAACATTTATATATCACACATTGTGTCAGAATATTCCAAAACTTTTTCCTATAATAATTCATTTAATTCGCACAATAAATCTGTAAGTGGGTACTTTATATCAACATTCTACTGAGGACACTAAGACAGAAAAAGGTGAAGTAAATGTTCCAAAGTCACACAGCCATTAAGTCTTAAAACCAAGACAGTTATCCAAGTATACTACCTCCAAAGTTTGTGCAATTAACCACTATTATTCTGCCTCTTATATAATCAAAATTGCATTATGAGTGTAAAACATCTAGAAAAGCTAGTCTATTTCAACTTCCTCATTATATGGTTGCAACCCGAAATGAAAAAGCAAGTTAATGTAGATGAGTGCAGTGTAGCAACCCCAATCTTAAGACTCCTTTTACAATGCCCTTTTTCTATGTGATTGTTTTACAAACTTTTGTTTTATCATGTTTTAATTCAAGGAAACCTTTCTTTAAATAGAGTATTGTGTAGAATCTGCTGTATAAAACGGATGAAAGTGCCACTAGGCTCTTTATCACTAAAATGGGAAATCAGAGCCTTCCCTCCCCTGTCCCCACCGGTTTTTGTCCTACAGAAAAATGCTGTGCCTTTTCATGCTTCTCTTTTTAGAGAGGCATTTGTATGTTAAACTTAGCTTTTGTGATATCATACACCTCTAATTTTTATCTAACCCATATTATCTTATTTTTTTTACCTTACTTTGGGGGAGGGTACCACTACTTTTTCTCTTCCCATGCTTTAAATATAAAGATATGGCAAAACATTGGGCGACAGCACTACATGGATGAAAAACTGAGCAAAGGAAGTGGTATTTGAAATGATACTTGAAGGATGAGTAGTAATGGATGAGGAGGAAACGGATCATGGATTACCTCAAGAGAAGGAGGATGCTAAGTAGGGGTTATTTCCAGTTATGATGCTGCTGTTGTGAAAAGATGAGGAAAGAACATACATCTATAGTAAATAACATATGCCTTGCTAATTAGTTAAAGTAGTGAATACTTTTATTTTTTTTACTGCCTTTAAACTACAGAATTACAGGATTCACAGTGGGATTAAAGTCATTTTTTTCATGAGATAAAGAATCATGGAACCTGATTAACCTATCCTTAAGAAAACTAGAGAGATTCAAGAATATACCTAATTTTTACTTGGGGCAAAACAGAGAGAGAAGCAAGAGAGACAGACTTTACCATTCAGCTTTGGGAGTTAGTGCAGTGTAACAACTGGAAACAAATAGAACATTTCTACATAGCCCTTCCCAGTGTCACATGGCCCTTCTATGCATATCTGAAGTGGATACAATTCAGGAGACATGATTTGAGAGGTGATGGTCAGCATTTTCTGCCCTTCTGATCACTTCTTAAACTGCTCATAGGAAGAGTCAGTGAGCCTGTCCCAAATATAAAGCTACATTTTTAATGACTAGATAATAACTAACCAGTGAATTGCTAGTTCATTTAAACTGGTTGGGAATGTGAGAAACATGAGGTGATAGGACTTGCATTTAAGGTTGGAACTAGAGCTATGAAAAATGGAGTATACATATGTTTCCAACTGTTAAGCAAATTTAAAAGCATATTGACTATATTTATACCTCTCCAGATTAGTTTATATTTGGGGGGTTTGGAATGTTAAAATATATTCTTTAACAGCCTATAACTGTATAACTATATAGAATAACATTCTATAACAGTAAGACCAATGTTGTATCTTGCCTAAATATCTTATGTTTACATGGTATAACAATGCTCTTAGGAATTCTTAGCAAACATCTGAATATGAACAAAGTCTCTCAAGGTAATAACCTCCTAGGCAACTAAAAACCCTGGCGGCTATCAGTAATTATAGTGTAATTACATGTGTGTGGTGTATACACACTCACACTCAAAGCACATAGGTGCATGTATGTTTCAACAGGCATATGAAGTTTTATCAGTTATAAAAAAGCTTCATTATGTTATCGCTTTCTATAAAATAAATATCATTACTTAAATTTTATTATTACCAGAAAATCGCCTCTTACTTTAGATCTTATATAGAAAAGATAACTTGTGAATTCACCAAAGCACAAAGACGTTTTTAAAAAGGCAATAATCTACTTTGAATACTGAATCTCAGTAGTGGCAGTGTAGGAAGACATCTGAACTATCTCAAACATATATATATATATATATATATTATATATATATATATATTATATATATATATATATATATATATATATATATATTAGCACTGCATCTATATGTATAAGGTATGGCACTAATGTTAACTGTCAGTTTGAATTTTTTGTTTCAATTGATAAAGACCAAATTCCCATTTTTGAAAAGAGTTATCATTGCATATCTTCATTTAAGGTCAAGCAAAATTTTGAACATGTTAATTAAAGAGAATACTTATTGTCATATCTCACTTCTGACATTTAAGAAAAACTCTGCATGCAAATGAAGTATGTGACTAAACTGCCAAGAGAGTATGTATATCAAATCCCTCACACAGAAATACAATGAACTCGTCTATATTGACTGACGTCCTTCATGTGCCTCCTCTCAAGTGCAAATTAGACTTAGATTTCTCCTCTTTGAAGTAGCGTTACCCTTGTCCATACGCTGTTTCAAGCATACTGATGTCTATCGTGAATCAAAATTAAAGTATCACTTTAAAATATTTCAAGGCACAGGCTTTTTATTTCTTGTGTATTAGGGAAAAAAAAGAATCAAACCAGAGGCCTGTTAACTTCATCAAGCTATTTTGTGTAACTTATAATTGGCTTCTTAAAAACTTGAAATATCAGTACATTTTTCCTCTATAATAATCTCCAAATACTTGACTTTGTTATTACATCTGATTTCTAATGATTAACTACCTAGTTTGCGCTAATTTGCAGTCTATTTATTATACAAATTGGACCTCATCAAACAGGAAACCTAATTTCATGTCTTTAGGATGGAGGTGCTCTCAGTCCTGTTTCACGAATCTTAAAGGTAGGAAATAACGCCCACTAAGCATTAAAACCCATGCTGTTATGCACCTTTGTCTCCACAGCGGTGCCCTTGGCCAGGAGACTGTGGCAGTCAGATATTCCAACTGCTCACGCTCCCTAGTTTACGTTACTAGAGTGGCCACTCCAAATCTAAGAGTCTGTTATTTGTCAAAGGGTCCATTGTCAATCATGTACAGCAGAAAATGGTATCTTGTTTAATCAATCAGAGTGTTTTCCCAAAACCCAAATAAATAAGTAAAACCATATTCATAGACAATGTTAGAATGACAGAGATAATAGGGCCTGCTCTCTTCTGGTTTAGCAAATATTCGTTTAGCTTTTACTATAGGCCATCACAGCCCTGTATTGTTGACTCATAAGTGCCCTTAGAGAACCCCCCAGATTCTTCCTTTTATGTCCAGGATTCATCTTTGATCATGTCTTTTTTTTTTCTCTCTTCAAATGTAATTGTCCTTTAATGCACTAGAGAACATCCCGCAATTTCCAAGAATAAATACTGTTGCTTAGTTCTGTGGGGGCATACCATGAAGTTGTTATCTAATTTTGACATAATATTTACCTCCTACTATGGTCCAATAAATAGGACAACTAGATGTTATCTCAGGTTTTAAATCTTAGCATAATTTCTTTCAAGTGTTTTAGTTGATTATAATTATTCTGGCATCAGAAATAACCTGGCTATTAATGTTTATCCAATAAAAACCAATGAAACACCTGAAAACCTTCATATGACACAACAATGAAGAACATTTCTGTAAAATGTCATATACATACTGTTGCCGATCAGGTTCTCTGGGAAAGAGATGCTGAGATGAAGATTTGTGTGCCAGAAATTTCTTAGGGAGTGCTCCTAGAAACAGAGCCTGGGTGGAAGAAAAGAAAGCAGGATTGAGTAGGGAGAAGTTGGGTAAGGTACAGTCACAATACACACCTCAGTCAATGTCTGCGGTAGTTCTGGAGCTAGGTAGGCTTATAACATTGTGTTTAGTTAAAACATGGTGGCTGGAACTCCTGAGTGGAAGAAAAGAAAGCAGGATTGAGTAGGGAGAAGTTGGGTAAGGTACAGTCACAATACACACCTCAGTCAATGTCTGCGGTAGTTCTGGAGCTAGGAAGGCTTATAACATTGTGTTTAGTTAAAACATGGTGGCTGGAACTTTCTACTCCACAGCATCCGGAGGACCACAGAAAATGGGACATCGTCTTGGACAAGCAAGTCTCTTCAGTAACAGGCAATCACCAGCAGAGATAACACTGCGGCACAAATACCAAAGATCCCAGCATCTGGAGACATGTATTCTTTGATTCTGCGAGTTACTGGGCCTTGGTATCAGGGTAGAATACCATAGCTTGCCTATATAACTGGATTGAACACTATTCTCTTTCTAGGATTTTTGGAATTAAAAGTCTGGTCACATTTTGTTCATTGAACAACCAAATACTTCCTCTTTCACATCACGGGAATCTGGGTGCACTGATAGCATTAAGACATGTAATTCATCCAAATAGTACATTTTATTTCTTTCCTTTTTTTCCCCATCCTTGATTTTTGTCCTTAATCCTATTTGTACGCTTTGCTTCAAGCAAATTGAGTAGCAACTAAAGAGGTGTTCAGTTTAGTCATGTGTCTCCTGTTAGAGGAAAGTATTTCACCAAAGTCAGAGTGGATATAACCAGGAAGATTGAGTAGTCCCTAAATATTAGCAGCAGTGAGATGCAAAATGAGAACACACTAGTCCTCCTTTCCATAGCCTAGCAGATACAATTATTTTCTTCTTTTTAGTTTAAATCTAACAATTTGGGCAGATATTGTGGTAAAGATGGATTAATAAAAGTTACTATGGATAAATGGACGTTATTATGCATTACGAAATACACTGGTAGAATAAAACAAAAAGCAGAATAAATGCTGATATAATCATTTGAAAACTCAATAATTGGGTTTTGAAAAATGTTTACTTGATTGTACAATAAAATATTGAAAAAAGAGTTTGGGAACATGATAGAAGAATCACTATACATCATATATTTCAGTCCTGTGGAAATGTTCCTACTTAGTGGGCATCACTGGTCACTTTTCCTGAGAAAGACTTTTAGGGCTGTGAACAGAGGCAGGTTAGGGTCTAGGACCCAGAACCCTAAAACACTGCATCAGGGGTATGAAGTATGTTGTAGGTTCAACCAAAGCATGAAGGATTTAGAAAAATCAAACCAAAAATCAATACTTTTCTAATATCAAGATTGAGTAAGCTAACAAAGTTGGTGATTAAATATGGAGCAGAAGATCACAGATCAGAAGAATAAATGGTGCTACTGAACACAAGGTCATTAACAGGGCTGTGATAACATGATTTTAATTCTGAAAACATCCTTGTACCTAAATATTCAAACACTGACCTCTGCCAAACTTTTCAGGATCTGTTTTTAAATAACAGGAAATGTACAGGAAAATATAAGTTGCTTTGTATAGTGCACCTACATTCTGGATATTTGCTAAGCATTCTACATAATCATATCTTTTCATTTTTGGAAAAATGAGGTATGTATAGCTATGCTCATTTTATATTTGAAGAAACTGACTTGAGAAAGTTAAGTAACTTATCTAAGTGGACACAGCCACTGAGTAATAAAGCAGATTTCAAACCTTATACTTACAGGATCTAGGAATGTGATTGATGGGATCCATGAACTAAGAACTAATTTTTTTTTCTCTTCATTTTTCCCTGGTTCCTCTACAAACTTTAAAATATACAGAGTTTAAAACATATACATAATAAATGTTTTATTTCACTCCAAAAGTATTGGATACATTCTGGCACTGTTTACGACTATCAGGGTAGTAGTCATTTTTGTCACAGTATCTATAATGTAAATGTCCACTTGATAAAATTTGAAAAAAGTGCACCAACCAGACATTATGATTACAGCATGTCTTTATGTATATAGGGCTCAGCATACATTGAAAAATATTATAGGGAAAAAAATACCAGAAACTATATATCCTTATTTCTATATTTATTTGAAACTATAAGCTATGGTACTATTTGGGTGGCATGCGGTGAAACAAGCAAAGTTAAAGGAAAATGTGTAACTTTTTAATTAAATGGTCCCATTTGAAAAGGTTGAAATTTTTCCCAAAACCTTTCATGTGAAGTAAGTTTCAGAGTATCTGGTTAATTAGAAAATAAAAATAAATTACTTGAGATTGGAGAGAACATGGTAAATTTACACATCCTAGAAATGACTTAGCTATTTCATAAATGAAGTAGAAGAAGGAAGCAGAAACAATATCCCTGCAAAACGATGTCATCACTTCTGAATCACTAGGTTTTCTTCAATATTTTGAAGTAGGTCTTGGTAGATTTCTCAGCCATGTCACTTCCTTTCAGTATGCACTTGCACAAAAGTATAGGGACTTCTCAGTAACCCAATTCCTAAGCCTCCATTTCAGGATATGTTGAGTAGTACAGGGAAATTTATATTTTGTGGTGCTTTTATGGAAACAAGATTGATATACTCAAAGTCATGAATTATTTCTGTTCTAAGTAGAACTTTGAAAGAAAATTCTTCTCACTCTGAGCTCACATGGGAAACGCAATGTATGTACCACATCTGATTTTGGTACATGACTAAAGGATGTAATTCCAGATGTCTTTGTGACTCATGGCTTTCTTTGTGAATATCCATTATCATCAATGTCTCTGCTAATGAGACCAAATGTGTTTTTCCTGTAGACTTAAAATCTTAATTTCATAGTCAGGGTCATGAGAAAATCTTGATTAAGAAAAACTCTGGAAAAACTGTAGGACAATATGTAATATTCTGGCCTAGTATGTAAACGCTCAGTGGCTTTTTAAAAAGAGGACATGTCTCAAAATTCTATCTTTGCATCAAAATACTACTTGTTTTGTGAAAAAGGATTACTTAACTTCAGAATAATTCAAGAGGAAGAAATTCTGTCAGTGTTTCACTGTCTTGGATAATTTTGATATCATCTATAAGATTCATCTGTCTTTTTAAGACCCTGAGGCCACTATTATGGATGCTATGTGGTCTTTTCCATGCTGCCACTCTGGAAGAGGAGATAGCTCAATTATGCAAACTTGGCAAAGCTAGAAAAAGCACTTCCACAAGATGGAATTGATAACTACAAAGTCTTGTCAATTTCTCTGTGGACAGAAATCTCCAGATACCTGAAAACAAAGAATATTTTAAAATATTTCCTTCACATGACTTTAGAATTGAAATGTGGATTCATAATACCTTCCTTGCTAATAGAGACAGCATTGTTAATGCAGCCCCTAACCAAATTGACTCTAGCACTAAGGGTATAGTAAACAGGAAGCATTCTGTCATTAATTTAATTCAAACAGTCATAAAGAATTCTGGCATTATTTGATACAATTCTACCTTTATCTAATATATATATATATATATATATATATATATATATATATATATATATATATATATATATATATTAAAGTTCTGAGTATATTTGAATCTATACTACCTTGTGGGTCAGGTTTTGCATTTCCAAGGTCATAAAACATGCAAAATAGTACATTTGTTTTATGTTCATGGCTACAAGAAGTAAGTACTCAGCTTTCAGCAAAATACTTGAGGAAATTGTTAGCCAAAAGTATTTAACTGCTCAGTATGATGATGCCTTTATACATACATACCGGGGGTGCCAAAAAAATGTATACAAATGGACACTTTGGTCATTGTTGCTCAAGCAGTAATTTGCCGTAATCAGAAATGTCTGGACGCTGATGGTAACCACTTTGATCACTCTTGTAATTGCAGAAGTCAAACGTGCCTTGTATTCATTTTTTATTATCAGTATATATTGAGTATTACAATTTTAATATAGTTTTCCTTTCTTAAAATGTGTACACATTTTTGGCATATATATGTATACATACATATATACATACAAATATTATTGTATATATAGTTATATATATGTATTTGTGTATATATATATACAATATTATATATAATATACAATATACAATATATCTATATATAGATAGAGAGAGTATAATTATAAAAATAACTTGTAATTGTATATTATATTATGATTAATAATAACAATAATAATCCTGATTTCCACATTTTAAAAATAAGAAATAAGTGACTCAGGGAGGTTACTTGACTTGCTTAGGGTAATACTCTGGTGAGTGGCAGATCCAGAATTTGAATGTCTTGCACTCCAAAGCATCACTGCACTGCTCCCTTGAGGAGAGGTAAAGAAGGGTACAGAGCTCTACAGGAAGGATTCATTCTAACCGGTGTCTTAGAGAAGGCTTTAAAGGGACTCAGTGTTAGAACTAGGACTTGGAAATGAGAACAGAATTTAGTTGAAAAGGAAAAGGCCCCGAATTCATAGGACAGAAATCAGCATAGACTAAGAGGTGTGCTTGTGAAGAAGACACATTGAGTCACCCGATGCAGCTCTTTACATGAGATTTTGAAAAATTATTATTACTTTCATCTTACTTTGGGAAATAAGGTAAGGAACAGCAGATAGCCTTGGGTTGGAGAATTTCCTACAGAATATTTTAATTTACTTAGTTTAAATAAAAAGAGATATTAGAGGGTATAGGCTTTGGTTTTAGATCTCTTTGGTTTATAACGTTTTATAAATCAGAGAGGACTTTTAAAAATGAGAAATGTTAAAATTTTGAATACGACTAAAGTTTGTCAGTTTAAGTCCATTAGCTCTGAGTTGATAATGATTAAACTCTCATTTTCACTGAGTTGAGGCTTTCACAGGCATTACTGAGAGGCCTCCAACAGCCATTCAGTCCTTCTCCCAGGCTGGAGGAACGTCCTCTTGCTCTCTTGCTTTCCTCTCTCCCTAAGACTCAGAGGTTCATTCTTATTTGTATATGCCAATCTTTTGGGTCTTAAAGCCCTTAACAGCTGTTTATTTACGCATAGATATTTATTTCAAACTTGACAAAAGAGAGAGAGAGAGAGAGAAAGAGAGAGAGAGAGAGAGAGAGAGAGAGAGAGAGAGAGAGAGAGAGAAAGATACAAGAAGAAAACTGTTACAACCAACTTGTCCCTAGGGGGCATATAAAACAATATGCTGCAGACTGAAGAACAGGAGAGTTGAAGGAACCTGAGCTACTTGACAACATGATTCAGTAAACAAAAGTATTTCTAGACCAAACTGTTTGGCAGATCCTCATCTGATGAGCTCGAAATGATTTCTTATTGCTTAAAGTGACGGGATTAGAGTTTTGAGCCCTTGCAATGGAAAGTATCATAGAGGATATACGACCTTAATAGTAACTCCAATAAGATAAAAACCCTTTCTTCTGATATTAAAGCAGACTGTCATTTATTACCTAGTTAGAGCAGAAACCTTGCAATAGAATCCAAAACATAAGGTATGCAATAAGGTGTGACAACAAATTAAGAAGAAAATTAAATATTTATGCTAAAAAGTCAGGCTCAGAATGGTAATTAAGGATTTCCAATAATGGAATACTACCTTGTGTTTTAGGAAGACAATCCTGATAGAATTTCTGTAAAAAAGCACAAAATTGCAGAAATGTAAGATACATTAAGAAAGTTAGTTTAGAGATGGCCACAGAGTCTTCATGGCCATAGAGAAGAATGGTACTCTAAAGATGGCTGCACATTTTTGACACTTCCTCTATTTTAAGAATGGGATGTACTGCCCCTCCACTTGAATCTGAGCTGGCCTATAACTAACTACCTTTGACCAATAGAGTATATCAGATGCTGTGAAAATATGGCTGTTCTGAGTCTTGCCTTTAAGAGGACTGATAGCTTCTCCCTTACATTCTTTTGGAAGTCTTTTGGGGTGCCATATCAGAAGTCCACTCTCTTAGTGAGATTGCATGTGGAATCCTGACATAGCCTTAAGAATGGTCGCAGTGAGCCCATTCTTACAGCTGTCCCAAATGTCAGGGATATAAATAAAGCAATCTTGGACTCTCCAGATCAACTTAATAACTAGTTCAATACTACCAAGTAATCCACATGTTGTAGAAGTGTCCAAATTCCTGCTCTACTAAGTGGTGTGATAAAAATGATTGTCTGATGTCTCTAAATGTGGGGATAATTTTTTGTTTGGGGTTTTGTTTTATTTTTTCGTTAACATCTTAATCAGTAAGTGAAATAGAGTTAGTTGCCTATTCTGAGGTTATTTTGGTAATTTAGGACCAAATTTCCAATGGATTAAAATAAGTCATTAAGAAAAAAAAATAGGCAAGATTCTCAAGAGAAATTAAACATTGACAGAATTCTGTGATAAATTAAATTTTGAGCCAGGTGACACAGATATCCTAGATGAACATTTGATACTAACCTAGATGTCAGGATACATTTTATCCTGGTCTTAACCAATATCTGGAACTGAGTAGAAAGAACACATCATTTCTAGGAAAGAGGTGTATACTACGTTTCACACTTTCTATACTAAGTTTGAGAATTCAGTGGGACATCCATGGACAATTTTAGAGGTCAGAAGTTAAAGAAAACTGGAGATAATGTTTGGAAATCATAGGTAAGGCAAAGATTTTTAAGCCATAGCAGTAGTAGACTGAGAAGAAGAGAAGAGTTGAGTTGGTTACAGTTTTAGAGGACTTCAATTTTAAGAGATTGTAGGAGTTAAAAATGTCATTAGTCTTTTTTCCTCATTAAGATAAATGTCTGTTTTTTCTTACCATGACCAACTCATAATTTTTTCAAAGTCTACAAATTTCCTTATAGGGGTTAATGCCCAGCATTTTTTAAGGTGTAGCAGAGCTGTACAGAAATCTTTAGATCTTAGAATGTCCTGAAATTATTTTATTAACTATGCGTCATTTCTAATTTCCCATTCTCATGAGCCAAAATTATTAGATTAATTCTTGAAGAGTGTTCAGAACACACGTTCATAAAAACATTTGAACAGTTGTATAATAAGAAAATAAATATAAGTAACAATAAAACAGGCCATCATTACTCAATGTCTCTTTCTTTCATGTATAAGGATGTTACCAAGTTACTGAGACACAACACATGGAAGAAAAACATGTTAAATTCTACTTTAATGCATGTGTAAAGGAATGATTAAAGAACTTGGTGTTCTAGTTCATTCATGTAGAAAGTATATATTTTATTGGATTTTTTCTAAATTTCCAGAGACAAACTCACTCTTTTTAGGTCAACTTTATGTGTGTGTGTGTGTGTGTGTGTGTGTGTGTGTGTGTGTATATATATATATATATATATACACACAATTTCTTATTTACCATGTTGGAAATTATCTAGAAATGGTGTTAAATTTTGTTATTTTTTGTGATTATCTACAGAAAAATCACGTAATAAAATAAAAAAGTCAACAATGTAACCTGAATTATTTCTCAGATAAACTACATTTTTCTTAGAAACCTGTGTATGTTATTTAGACTGCTATTTAAACTATATATAAATTGGCATCAAATCCAGAATTATATATTTTATTTTATTCTATTTATCATAAACATGAGGTATTTTCTATAATATTTAACAGTTTCCCATATTAAAATATTTCAAAATATAATTTAGATTTAAAAAATGGCTGATCCACAGCTTACTCAAGAATTTTTGAATTGCTGTTCCAGGAATAATTTCAGACAAAAGTTTAATTCTTTGATGGAAATAAATCATACTACTGAAGGTAAAGGACTCCATTACTGAAGTAAATTATCAATTCAGGATGACCTCAAAGTCTCAACAATTTGGTGGCCACATATATAGCTAAATATGTAAGATTTTATAAATATTTGTGATTATGTTCAATCAGCATGAATGGACTGTAGGACTGTAGGACTGGAAGGAAAATAATATTGTCATCAGTGGCACACCCTCATAACACTAACATTAATATTTCTAGCAAAAAAAAGTTTATATCACATTTTGCGAAAGTGGAAAAATAATAATTTAAAACTATATTACCAGTTTAAATTTAAGAATTACCTTTTTATTTTCTATTTTTACTGTCCACTCATGAATGCCTCTCGTTGTACTTAAAACTGAAATACTTCATTCAGAGGTTTTTATGCATAAGATTTCTGCTAATTTTTTAAAATTTCATTTTTGTCTTCACACAAATATGCACAAACACACATTCTAATGTCAAAAAATGTAACAGGATGTAATTCATAATACATTGCCATTCAAAAAAGGTTTTCCGCAACTCCAGAGGACTCCTCAGAAGGAGACGTTGTGTTCCTTTACACTAGCCAGTGATTACTGGTCTCTCAGCATCTGTTTTCACTCCCAGGTGTGATCATCCCCCACTACTTGTAATAGCTGTCTCCTTTTCACAAGTTCAGTCAGGGGCATGGAAAGCATCAATACCTCCAAAACATTCCTCAGTTATCTCCAACTTTGGTTTCCTAAACACATTCAGTCCAACTAGCTAATGGCTTTAAGCACTATTATATTGTTTCCAGTTCTTGCATCGTTCTCTGCAGTGGAGAAGTGTTGAGATATCTGACTACAGTAGTTCCCCCTTCATGTCAGTTTAACTTTCTGAGGTTTCAGTTACTTGCCATCAATAGCAGTTGGAAAATATTAAATGGAAAATCCCAGAAATAAACAGTTTATAAGTCTTAAATGGTGTGCATTTCTGAGTAACATGATGAAATCTTTCACATCCATCTCCCTCCAGCCCTGATGGTGACTCACCCCTCTGCCCAGTATCCACACTGCAGAGGCTGTCAGACTGTCACTGAGTAGCCATTTTGGTGATTGGATCAACCAATTGGATCTTGGTGTCACAGTGCTTGTGTTCAAATTACCCTTATTTTACTTAATAATGGCCCAAAGCACAACAGTAGCAAAGCTGGCAATTCAGATATGGCAAAAAGAAGCCATAATGTGCTTCCTTTAAGTGAAAAGGTAAAAGTTCTTCACTTAATGATAATAATAAAAAAAAAAGTATGCTGAGGTTGCTAAGATGTACAGTAAGAATAAATATTTTATCCATGAAATTGCCTAATTTATAAATTAAACTTTATCATAGGTAGGGATGTATAGGAAAAAAAAAAGTACACAGAGGATTTGGTACTATCTGTGGTTTCAGGCATCCACTGGGGGCCTTGGAATGTACCCCTCACAGATAAGAAGGACTACTGTACTCCTTGCTTCCTCAGTGTGTCTCACGTTTAAATCTGCCTTAGACTTAATCCCCTTTTATATTTACAGTGTTCTTCCAGAAGAACCAGAGAGAAATAATAGAGAAGAAAGACATTTAATAATTTTTCCAGAAATAATTTTATAAACTAATCTTCAAATTTGGGAAATACAATTTTAAAAAGTCACAAATAAAAAGAAATTGACATGTAGGTATATTGAATTAAACCTACAAATAAAAATCAAGGAGAATAGTATAAAAGATGCCAGTGTGAAAAGACAAATTCCTTACAAAAGAATGTCATCAGAATGAGAGTCGTCATCTAAATAGTAGCGACATAAAAGAAGATAGTGGAAGTATATCTCTAGAGTCCTGAAATGCTTAGCTATTAACCTGGAATATTAAAAATTGCTAGTATATCGTTCAAGAAAAAGTGAAAACTAAAAACTGAGATGTTAAAACCATCCGTAGAAACTGAGCTTTATAGAAGACTATAAAATCTGAATATACCTGTACCCATTAAACAAGTAGAATTAGGAAGCGCATGCAAGTGCACTAAAGATAAGTCCTGACAAAAATTCAAGAGAGAATGATTATAATTTGACACAAAATATGCTAAAAAGAAGAGCTTAATGCTCTATAGTTCACTTTGTATAGGTTATAACCTTAAAAAACAAAACCTAAAAACTCTTGAGAAAATAAACTAGGCAGGATAGGATAGGCTAATACTGTAGGATTAAAGGGTAAAAGAGGGCCTAAACACAATAAATGTGATTTGCTCATTCAAGCAGAGTCCAATGAAGGTTTGGCTGCTTTTCCAGGACATTTTTCCATCCAAGATGTGCCCCCCCCCCCCCCAACCTTCACTTGAAGCCAGGAAAGGAAGGATACAGAAAACTCATACCCATTCTGTGATATTTTGACATGGAAGTGACATGTATCCATTTTTGTCCACAGCCCATTGGCTAGAATTTGTCACACAGCCCCATCCAAGCACAAGGACCCTGGAAAGTGCCAGGAAAAGACTGGGAATATTTAGGGGGTATTACTGCCTCTTCCACACCAAGAAAAGGCCAAAGATAGTCATGACTTTAGATGAAATGATCCTGACTTTCTTCCTCCAGAAATTATTAATGGCTTTGATTAATATTCTTAGTTAGGCATAAAGATTCTGCAGGACCTTTGAAAGACAAGGAATATAAACTTATAAGACACAATTCTGGTGGGCGTTTTCTAATTGTCACACTGACATACACTCAGTGTTTTATATACATTATCCTGTCCAATCCTACGAGCAACCCAATGAGGTAAGGACAATATAATTATTTACAGTTACAGATAAGTAAATTCCATCTCAGATACTTTAAGTTGCTTGTCCCATGTCACACAATGCAGAGATAGAACGTTTCTTAAGAGACTGCATTAACAGCATTGAGATGAAATCCCTGGTTGCACTACTTTCTAATCATGTCATCTCGGGCATGGAATTTAACCTCACTGAGCTTCAACTTCTTCCTCTGTAAAGGAAAACAAGCATACTAATGAAGGGTTTTCATGAGTATTAAGTGTAGGCAGATTTGAGGATTAAATGCAATAAATGAGGAGGATCGAATGCATGTAACATTTGTGACCCACAGTCTAGCTTATAGTGGGCAATTTTATATGTAATTGATTAATATCTTATTAATGTGTGAACTTTTAATTATTGTGATTCACCCGATACTGTAAATATGGATTATTAAATATGTACTTATAGATATAGTAGAATATGTGTGTGTGTGTGTGTGTGTGTGTGTGTGTGTATTTGTTTGTTTGCCAGAACGTTTTGGTCAACTAGACCATCTAATAACAATGAATCTCTAAGTTTTTCTGAAGGTACTATACTAATCCTAAATTGCCTCTCACTCAGCAAGTATGGGGTTCTTTATGATCATATTAACCTGGCCGAGATTGTATTTTCAGGTCCTTTCAAAGTTTTCCATTTTAGGTAAATCCTTCTATATGTACAAAATTATAATAATTGTCTTTTATAAGATGGCCCCTAAGAAAAGGGGGCAACTTTTATAGAATGGGCTGTGATTTTGCCATTATCATGGTCTTGATTCTAGGATCATTATTTTTCAATTAGATTAAATTTACATATAACTATAGCAATGACGATGTGAAAATATATGTATTTTTTTATCCTGTGTTTGTATAAGAGGTAATATTATGAAGAAACTAGGAACTCTCAGATGATATCTTAGCATTACTTAATGTTAAACTGCATTGTTTCAGATCTTATATTTGATTTGCTTGATTGAAGAATAAGCTAAGGTCACAGAACATAAGAGAAAGGTAATAAACCTTCTTTTAAAAAAATTCTAGTTTATGTAAACCACCTGCATTTAGGAAAGAGGGTTTAAAATATTAAAAATATGTACAGAATGGATAACCATTAATTTAGTTGCAGAGACAATTAAAAGTAATGTCAGCATTTTGTGGATATTTTCAATATTTGAATGTATTTTATTTTAGGTTCTGAATAACTCTGATAACTTTTTCTAAATAGCATCTAGCTCAACTGCTTCACAGGACCCGATCCTCTGGGCAAATATCCTTGATCACCTTTTAAATAGAGAGTAGATCTTAGAGAATAATATTTAAATCATGGCAACACACAGAATTAGGAGCTTTAAAGAAATAAATCGACATCAGCATGATCTTGCCTCATCTCATTCATGTTTTGCCGCTGTTCATTATTCACACTCTGCTGCTATGGTAATTATTTATGCTGTGAATTATTGTCATACAGTTAAATACAGCTTTGAAACTGACAAGACCAATCTTTTTTATTTACCATCAACCAATCATCCTGCCTAGAGCCAACAAAAGTAAATTATATTTCTGTTAAGCGTTCATTGAAAACATTGCATATTATCACTCTGCTTCTTAGAGGATGGGAGCCAAAATGAATAAAACAGCTGGGACTCCTTTTTCTCTAATACCTTTTAAAATACATATAAAATAGCCTCAAACTAATATTCCACGCCACTACAATGAGAAACAAGAAATTAAGCGTTTTCTTTTTTTTCAAATTAGTTTCATGTGTACAGAGCAATGTAATAGTTAGACATTTAAACCCCTCATAAAGTGATAACCCACCCCCCAAGCAACTACCCCTCTGACATCTTATATAGCTGTTACAATACCATGTTTTCCCAAAAATAAGACCTAGCCATACAATCAGCCCTAATGCATCTTTTGGAGCAAAAATTAATATAAGACCCGGTCTTATTTTACTATAATATAAGACCGAGTATAATATAATATAACATAACATAACAACATAACATAACATAACATAATATAATACTGGGTCTTATATTAATTTTTGCTCCAAAAGACGCATTATAGTTGATGGTCCTGCTAGGTATTATTTTCGGGGAAACACAGTAGTGCCTGGCACTAGCGAATGAATCCGTGGCTAAAGAATTAGGACCCTCTTTCCACAGCATTCTAACCCATGTCACTTTCTGCTATGAAGCTTACAAAATTATGTACATCTAGACCCATCCTCCCTTCTTATGTCCTGTTATATATATATTTTTTCCATTCAAAAGCAAATCCCTCTACCCTTGCTATCCCACAATGAGTATGTACTTACCTAAATAGGAACTTGACTCTTTTGACTTGTAAATATTTTCCCCATTATTAAACTTCCCTTTATGTTTCTACTCCTCCTTATCCAGCTTGGGTTACATTAGCCAAATGTATCTAACCTTTGCCAGTTCCCTAACCTCCCCACCCCTCTTCTTTTCATTATATCCATTTAACAAAATAATACTAGATGAATCAATTCAACAATAGATTTCCTCCAGGCTTGAATCTGAGTATTCTTAGGGAATTCAAAAACTCCATCTTACTGACAGTCCCATTACACGACTCAGGTCAATTCTGATTCAAGTTAGTCCTTGATATTTCTATTTGTATATTTTAAAACACTTAAACATGTAAATGATAGTGCAACAAACAATTAGGGAATACTTAAGATATTTCTAGTGAAGGCCAGTAAATGATTCAGAATAATTAAAAACAATTGAACAGAGTCTAAATCTACTATAAGATAGCTACCATAATCAGATGCTAAGGTATTCCTTGCTTGGATTTTTCTCTACTTTTCTGAGACTAATTAGCTATAGAACTAAAATCTCACAGTTGATGTGTTTTCATTAATCAAACAAACAAAAACTGGTAAAATCTCAAACAAATGCACCTGTGATGGGCCTTGTGACACAATTTAATCAAAAAAAAATTAAAGCTAAATTTTAACTAGTTTATTATTATCGAATCTGCAAAAAATTAGAGAATACATGTTCATTGAATTCCTAAGAAATAACTTGTATTTTACATATTTCTACAGCGGAAGCTGACTATTGTATTCCCCTGTGAGATCTTTTATGTTTAATAACTCACCGATCTTCCTTAGTGCCAGATCTTACAGACTTAACTCTCAAACAAAGCTATTTTACAAAAATTAAAGGCTGAGAGCACACTGCACTCCAATTTTGTTACATCCCTCAATAAGCCTGTGGGTTTATTTCTCAAACCCATCGCTTATTTTGCTTTTATAGTCACATCTCATATGATGAGGGAAAACATATATAATCAAGAAAATCAGTAAACTATGACAGATAAAATGCATCACAACTGTATAGCAAACAGAAATAAAAAAAAATAACATTAAAGACAAATTTAGTGTTGAATAAAATCTTACTAATTATATAATAAAATCTGATGATTACAATTAGATTGATACCAAATATTATTTGATATACTAACTAACAGAATAAAAATCTATTGGTCTGCTCCTAACGGAGTCCAATCTATTTCTAAATCATGTTAAAATAGCTCAGGCTTCTGGAGTTCTGCCCATCAAATTAATTGATCAGACCTGTAGAGAAAGTTGACAATGAGACCAAGCCTTTTGTTGCCTCTGAATTTTTTAAAATTTTATTTTCAAAACTTCCTAAGGTAAATGGTAAAATATGTTTTTATTAATGATTGTGTATTTAAAAATAAAGTCAAATTCATCCAAGTAAAGAAGAAAAGTTCCTTCTCTTGTCCTTAGAGAAAATACAAGAAAATTACCTTTTCTCAGTCGGTTGAAAGTACTTCCTTTTTACCATACATACACAAAATTTAGTAAGATTCATGTTTACATTAAATATTTCCCTATATGAACATGAGGAAAAATGACTTTATAATTTTACTCTTTTTATTGGTAACACTAGTAACTTTCACATATATATGTATTCTTTTTATGTAGCTATTTCTCTTTATTCTGGCACTATTTCTTTATTTATAAAATATGTGTTTATTAGTAGTAAATTCTTACCTCTGATCTGACCAAAATAAGAAATTTATGGATAGTTCATACCCTAAATATCATCACACAATTGTAATTCTACCTCAGTTTTCTTTTCCCATCAAGTACATTTCCTCAAAATTAAATATTCTCTAATATTAAGATATAAAACTAACACAATATATATGTGTATATATGCATATGTATATATATATATGCAAATGTATGTATACATATGTGTGCGTATATATACATATATATATATATATATATATATATATATATACACATATATATATAATACTAAGCAATTCAAAAAGAAAGATAAAATCTGAACATATTATTCAATAATGATACCATTCCTAACTTATTTTAGTTTTCGGCACATTTAGGATTAACTCAGCATTATAGAAAAATAATTAAGTTACCTTAAGCACTTGCTGACTTAATGCCCTACATTATATAAAAAGATATACATTGTATTTTATTTCCACAAAAATTTCTCCTTTGGTCTTATTCTCAAATAACTGCATTTAGAAAAGTTTTGCTTGCATTAATCTACTTTAAGATTTAGTATTGTAAATTTTCCATCTATAAAAAATTTCCATAAGTTTGAGACTACTTATCCTTCTATAGAATTATGGTACTCATGTTAAAATATAATTCTCATCAATGTCTTTACGTGACATCTATTACAAGATCAAATCCAATACAAAGTCTTAAAATATAGTGACGCTTATTGTTCTATGCATGCTTTTCCTATAAGTTTCCTTACATTTCCTATGGGTAATCATGTGACATTAATATAAGGAATCCTTTATCTATATATATTTGAGAAATAAGGAATAACAGATTGCAGAGTGGTCCCCAACAAAGCATGAAACTGGCTACAGCCAAATACTTAAAACCATCACTATTAGTAGTGTTGATATGGTGAATTAGGTCACCTGTCAGCCAGGTCCTATATGCTGCAACCACAAGGATTGAAAACCATAGGAAGGGCTATGCGCCTCAAACCACAAGAATGCTGAGCCAGTAGGTCCGACCACTGACCTGTCTTGTTACACGTTGATAACAGCACGGCCTTGACCACCCCAGGAGACAGCACGATGTTCCTTCCTCCTCCTATAAATGATAAACTGGCAAAAATGGGCTAAAGACAAGTATTTGCTGCACTGTGATGTTGCTGAATCCCAGGCTCCAGCACTACCTGGGGCAGGTCTGGTACTTCCTCAGTATCATAGCTTAGGAAGTCTCTCCTCCCTTTGCCAGACTGATGTCTGTGCTGCTGGATCCCTGTGCACTGAGTCGGGATGCAATATCTTAGGAGACCTGCTCTGTCTCCTGTAAGATTTTCTCTTACAAACATGCTAGCAAGCTAACGTGTGGGTAGTCAAGGAACCTGTATTTTCAGTTATTTAATGGCATGACCATGAGGAGGCGTTTCTAGGTTCAGTGGAGAAGTCTATGCATTACTGAGAGACCTGGACTTAGAAATGTGTGAAGTGACTGGACAGACTTTCAGTTATATCCCTTGAGGTAAGGAGTGAAAGGGTTCTACGTGTGAAAATATAGTGGACACATATTTGAGGGCCAGAGGGACGAACTGTAATTAGCTGGTCCACCAAACTTCATTTTCACCTTTTATGTTAAACAGAATACTAGCTGGAAAGTGGCTGCCTATCTAAAAACTACGCATCTCACGTCCCTTTGTAGTTAGGTGTGGTCATGTGACTGATCTTGTCAAAGACATATGAGGGAAAGTGATGTTTGCTTCTCCCAGGCAACAGTGCCTGCCCAAGCTTTTCCCAACTTTGCCTCTGGAAAGCATTCAATAATGAGGTGCTCAGAGATGATGGATTCATATAAATGAAGTCTGGGTCACTGATAGATTACATGGAGTATAGTTGCCCCCTAAACATGAACAATCTCCTAGAACTGTTATGTAAGCAAGAAATAGATTTATGGTGCTGTGCCTTTACGTATTTGAGTGTTTGTTGTTTCAACCAAGCTCACCTTCATATACTATAGAATGATTTTCTTTTCCCCTATAATAGGTGTTGAATTCATTAACACCCTATACTCAAAAAAAAGAAAGCACTGGCAGGATGTAAGGCAAAGAAAGTAAGTGAATCTGGATTCAAGTGATTTGAAAGAGACTTGGATTGTTTTCTTCAAAGGGCAGATTTTATACTATTCGTTGTACTAAGATGACCCAGATTCACAGCTATGAGAAGGGCAGTCTTCCATTGGGTAACACAGGAAAATAGAAGGCACATCCCAAAAACATAGGAAAAAGAAACAAACAAAAACGCATTTTAAGAGACAGTGAGAGAGTTAGTATTAATGCAAAGAGGAAAGTAATTCTAGAAAGGTAGCTCCAATTAACTGATATTCTGATTTTACAAAACATTAGTTAGTAACAATGGCTACTGATGAGATCATCGAGCTAATTTCAATATTAGGTATATGTCAATCTATGTGCCATTTTAAGTCACCAGATCATTAGCTCTCACTAACATTTTAGACTTTAAAGTCTTTAATTAGATGGCAGTCTAGGACAACTAATATGTCTCTGTCTCTCTGTCTCTGTCTCTCTCTCCCTCTCTCTCTCTCTGTGTCTCTCTCTCTGTAATCCTTTCCTGCATTGGAACTTCAGGTTAGTATGTATGTATATGTGTCACATTTGCAACAATTCACATATCTGAAAAGCTTAGACCTCCCACCCTCTTAAATAGTTTGATC
Source organism: Rhinolophus ferrumequinum (assembly GCF_004115265.2). Classification (NCBI taxonomy): domain Eukaryota; kingdom Metazoa; phylum Chordata; class Mammalia; order Chiroptera; family Rhinolophidae; genus Rhinolophus; species Rhinolophus ferrumequinum. The sequence continues at coordinate 81,244,089 of NC_046287.1, forward strand.
TTCTCCTAGGACTCCTCTCTCTATTTGGTCCCTCTACAAGTCTCCAGCCTCCCGGGGATAGATCATGATGTATCATCACCACAGTACCCAGCTCTGCAGTCCCTGCCCCTTGCTGTCCCTTTGTTCTCCTGAAGTCCATCACTCTCCAGTGTCAGCCTGAGACACTACCTGTGACACTGCTGATGTCCTCAGACTACCCATATTTATATCTAATATAACCTCATCACTTTTTTCTTTTTCGTTCAAGAATATCATTGTCCAGTAATGCCTCCTCCAGCCTCTGTAATTCTCCCTCTGTGAGTGATTTTTAAAATAAGTGTACAGACATAAATTATTGTCTTTACTGCACAGACTCCTTATACTGGCATCCTATTTCTCTTCCTACCTTTATAACAGAATTTCTTGAAAGAATTGTATAGACTCATTGTCTTAGAATTCTCTAATTCCCAACTCCCTCCAAAAATGTTCTTGCCCCATTTCTATGTACTCACCCCAAACTTCTCTTGTCCTAGTAAACAACTGCTAAAACTTCATCTGCTAAAGCAAATGGTCAGTCCACAGTCCTCATCTTATTTCAACCTAAGAGAGGTACATTTGACATCCTCGGTGAAATTTGCACCAGAGCTGGCTCGCACTGCCTTGCAAGAGCTGAAAGGACAAATCTCTTCTCAGAGTGAATTCTTCATTCTCCAGGACTCAACCTTTCTTTCTATCTTGTGGATAGCTTCTTCTCAATTTCTTTTGCTGCTGAGACAATTTTTACGTAGGCATGTACAGGGCTGGTCTTGATTTTTTTTTTCTTTTTATACTCATTTCCTTGAACAAACTCATCTAGTGTCATGTCTTTAAATAATTTCTATTTTATAATTATTTCCAAACATATATCTAAAGCTTCTCTGAAATATAAATTGTTAAACTCAACTGCCAATCCCACATTTGTATGTAGACATTAAGTAAATTTAGCATGCCCCAAACGCAAATTCTTTCTCTTCCCCACAAATTGTCTTCTCACTTCGTCTTCCTTGTCTCAGTAAATGCAAATACCATCTTCAGTTTTTCAGGTTCAAAACTTTTGGTGGCATCCATGAGTTATAACAATATTTAATATACCCCATCTTCAGACAATTTTCTAACCCATCATCCACTCTCATTTATAGGAATTGTCTCCTGTTTTCCCTATTGCCACCCTTGACCTTGATTTTTTTCAAAAGACAATCCCCAGTATCTTTTGAAAACTTAAAATAGATGCCCTAATTTCTTTGCTCAAAACTTTCTAATGCTTTCCTGTCTCAAAGAGCAAATGTAATCCCATGAGGTGAAGTATAGCATAAGGAAGATAGTCAATGGTATTGTAAGTTATATAAGATATCAGAGGGGTAGTAATGTGGGGTAGGGGGATTATCACTTTGTGAGGGATATAAATGGCTATTATGTTGCTTTGTATACCTAAACTAACTAAATGAATACTAAAAATACAAATTAAAAAAAAAAAAGTAATTAGAGTCTTCATTTTGCTGTCTTCCTTCCTAGCACATGAAACAACTAAGATCTTGAGAATAAGTAATGCAACAATTTTTGAACAAATAGGAAGAGGTGAAAGGGGACACTAATATTTATGTTGTCAAGGGTTAGTGACACTCAAATGTTTACTTAGAAAAGTGAGATACAACTACTTTCGAACCCTATGTTCAATACAGTCTCTTTATATATCATCATCTATTTTACAATAGATGTCACATTTAGTTTTGATTTAATTCAGCAAATGTTTATTGAACATCTATTATGTATCAGGCATTTCAATGATGCTATATTATCTATAATGGATTTTATCAGTCATTTTTCATTGGCAGTTTCGCTCATATGTTCAAGGTTAAGCTAATTCATTTCTGAAATGCTTGAAAATACTTAATAAGTTCAAAACACCATCTAAATATATTGTCAATTTCTATTCACTGTGTTGTAAACACTTTAAAATATCCACTCAGCTATGCTCCATTTTTATTGTCTTAATAAGGACATTCATTTATATGGTTGCACCAATTGTTATAGATGCTTCTTATACCATCATAGAAGACAGAGTGACCGTGCCCACATGACATCAAATCATTTGGATGAAAAGGAAAAAAAAAATGCAATTATCCAGATGTCGAGTTTAAATAATACCGAACATCTGGTGTTGCCAAATAATGTTCTTTCTTGATTCTGCAAAGCTTAAATTGGAGAGAAAAGAGACTTAAATATCAGAGCCAAATATATCTTAGCCTAGATTTAACACACAGGAATTTGTGATATGTTGGAAAGAAGTTATTTCAAGAGGTGGGCTGATACAGAAATGTGAAACCTGATACTGCACAATCACACCCAAAAGAATCATTCCATTACCAAACAAGCAAAGAGATTTTCACTTAAACATTGCCTTTTAAAATTTGTCATTTATTTGACCTATGGTCTTAACCATCTGCTTAGCTTCTCAGTGTTAATAACTGCCCAATATTCAAATGACAAAATATCATTTAGTTAGAGAGGTCCAGACCTCAGTTTCCAACTTAATGATATATCTGTGGTTTATATTATAAAACACAAAGAGCACAAATATTTGTGTGGTAAAGGAATGTTAAACATAAGATGTGCAATGTACTGTAGGAAATAACATGTTGATATTTTTTAAGTTAAAAAGTTTAAATATGTTGGAAAACCAACTATTTAATATGAATATATTTGTCACAAATTTGATACACAATCTACTAACAATTGCTTTTGTTTGGTGCACGGCCCAAAATTTAATTTTTTCTTATAGTGTACTTGGCATCACTTAATGCAAAGACCATTCTTTTACAATGCTAGACAAAGGAATCTTTGTCATAAAGCTAATATTACATTTAATTGTACCTTTTCTGGACTCTTATTTGATCCTACAGGATATATGTCTACCTTTGTGCTATTACAACACTGCTTTTATTACTTTACTTTTTTAATAAGCTCTGCTGCATAACAAGAAAGGAATAGTGACAGTGACCATCCTGGATGGTAGGAATACTTCATCAGTGATATAGATTAGAATTGCCAGTGCATGTTAATAATAAAAAGTAATCAATATCTGGTCACTTTTTAAATGTTTTTTTTAAATCTATATAAACAATTTATCCCTTTTTTGCCTGAATCCAGAGTGAATTTCTGACAGCATACTCTTTCCTCCCAACTCCACTGATCATCCCTATTTAATTATTTTATCTACTAGGACATGCCCTCCATCATTTGTTCTTCAGAGGTATCTTGTTTAAATTTTGTAGTTTTTAATTCCATGTAAATCTTATAATTAATTCAAAAATAAAACAAAATAAGCAAAAGCTAACAACCACCACAACAAATCTACTGTAACTTTTCACTGGGATTGCAAGAATTTATAGATCATTTTGGAATTAACTGATAACTTTATATTATTAAATAATTCCAACAGGTACATAAACCATCCCTCTATTATATTTGTTCTTATTTTTTTTCTTAATAATGATTCATATTTTTCTGCTTAAAGAGCTTGTATATCTTTTGTTATATTTATTTGTAAAGTATTTAATTTTTGATACAATTCTAACCAGAATTGTTGGCAACCCCACTAAAATTATATATTACTTATAAAAAATTATCTATAATATCATTTGAAATTTCTACCTAGGAAACTATGAGAATAACTCTGATGTAGATATAAATATGGAAGTGAATCAATAGAACACCAAGAAAAACCTGGAATGTTATTTTTATGATTTTGATGTAAGGTGATCTTTTTAACAAAACACATAAAGTAAAAATCACAAGGTGAAAAACTGAAACATTAAATATGAATTAATTTTCTATGGTTGCATACCAGATTACCACAAATTTAGTGGTAATCTGGTATGCAACCAGATTACCAGATTTAAAAGAACCACTCATTTGTTAGTTCATAGTTCTGCAGGTTACAAATCCAATAATGGCCTGACTAGTTTCTCTACTTAGGGTTCCATAAGGTTAAAAACAATGTGTCAGCTGGACTGAGTTTTCATCAGGAGTTTAGGATCCACTTCTGACGTCATGTGGTTTTGTCAGATTTCAGTTCATTGTGGTTATAGAATTGAGGTCCTGTTTGCTTGCTGGTCGTCAGCCAAGGCCACTATCAGCTTCCAGTCCTGGTGATTATGTACTTCAATAGGCAGAAATTTTGGAGCCACCTTAGAATTCTGCGTACTACAAACTACATCTAAATCTGTTATGTTCTTTCATTAAAAGCCTTGTTAAAAGGACAAGAAATCAGGTGAAGAAGATTTGTGCAGTATATATAACCATAAAGGGCTTATATTCATAAGTTACAAGGAACCACTAGAAATCCGAGAGTAACATGGGATCTCCTGTTTAAGTCTCTATCAGATTCCACATTGAATCTCATAGAAAACGATATGGAATCTGATAGAGACTTAAATAGGCTTTTTATAATAGAGTTTATTCAAATGGCCATTATAATATATACATTTGTTTTGCAGCTATGTCACAGGATTGAATAATCAAAAGTACTCACAGGGTGTACACATAAGCTTTACTAAAGTTAATAGATACAGTAAAGAAAGAAAGCATTGGCAAATATCACAATTAGCTGAGACTTTCAGGTGCAGCTCTCTGGGCCCTTTCACAATCTCAATAAATGAACTTTATGTTCAGATTGTTAATCACCAAGGTAACAAGTTCACTGCGGGGTCTTTTATATGTCACATAGCTAAAAACAGGCCATGTAACCAGATCAGCCAAATGTAAAACAGCCATTTACACCTTTTACATGAACACTGCCTCCACACTGGTTAAATGAGTCCAGGCAAGTTCTGACATTACATTGCATCCTGTAAATCACTAGCTAGTATGTTTCACCCTGATCTTGGCTAAAAATCACTACCATGGTCACAGACATCCATGGTGAAAAGCCTAGCATCACTATAGACTAGCTGTAAGCTAACTGTCTGTTTATACTTGTCATACAGGGTGTCATGTGGGCCCTCTGGTCCTCCTCCCCACATAAGAACATAGGACATGGTGAGGCCAAAAAGGAACACCCACGGACCATTGATAGAGGAGTCATACCACTATAGTCTCGGTGGCAGCTGCGTTGGAGACACAGGAAGCAGGAGCCACACTATCCGCAACCTGCTGTCCACTTCTCTCTGCCAACCAACCCCACTTGCTAGCTGCAATCCACCGTGCTCACTACAATCCGCTCTTGCTAGCTCAGCCACCATCTTCTTGCTAGCCCTCATTTGCTGCTAGCATAGCCACGGCAGTTATATTAGTGGCCAATGGCTCACTGGTTACAGCTGACGGCCAACTAGCCACAGCTGATGGCCATCCAATCACAGCTGATGGCCATTTACTACCTGAGACAGCACCTTTCCACGTGAGGCCGAGAGCCTGGAAACTGCACTCGTGGCTCTGTCCCCACAATACTGTATCGAATTTCATTATTCATTAGAGCAATTGTAAATTAAATTGGATACTATTGTCCACCAAATGGTTAAAATTAAAAGACTGATATTAACATATTAGAGAGAATAGGGAATCACAGTCACCCACATAACACAGCGTCTGTGATTGTAAATTGATAGGTTCACTTTGAAAAAGATAATTTTGCATTATATAAAGTAGAAGATACATCAGAAACATGGCAGTGTGTGGGGTCCCCTTTGATCTTGCCCCTAGAAGTTACAAGTTGAGAAGCTATAATTCAACAAAGGATTCCCTGTGCAACACATAAACACATCTGAGACATCGCACATTGAAACATATGAAGGTGGGTGAATGGGGGAAGTGGGAAGGGGGTATTGCAAGGACAGGGGAATGGACACAGCCCAGAGCTCACTGCCACAGAAGCTTGGAGCTCACTGTGGTCCCGGGAAAGGAGAGGATTCAGCCTGCAGGTGCACCCTCTGTGGCTCTGAGTATGCCTGCCTAAGTAATCAGCATATAACATAGCTAAACACGGTGATCAGGGCGGAGACAATGGGAAAGAGACTCAATACAGAAGGGCGACCGTTGTAGTCTAGCAGTCTTCACTGCCAAGCAGAAAGCAAAGACACAGAGTCTGGATGTCTCCCTCAATGCTCCCAGAACTCACCTCCCCACATTCTACTGAGCTAACAGTGGACCCAGAAGAAACTGTAGCAGTAAGTATTGGGTTAAAGAGCAGAATATCCAAAGCTCTGAGAGCTGGAAAGAAAGTTCCTAGGTGGCAGATGCACATTGCAGATGTGAGGCAGCTGTGGTGTGGCAGTCACCACTAATTGGAGGAGAACAAAGCCACACACACTAGCAGCTCTCCCAGCCCACCCCACCCTGACTTTTCCTGGCTGATCCCAGCAGGGGCACCTGGGACACCTCAGGCACTGCATCTGGCTGCAGGAACAGCACTGGGATTTCAGAGGCTCAGAACCTCATCACCTATCAGATTCTCCCACGGGGTTGGTGCCCTGAGACCAACGTCAGCTGGTCACAGTGGAGGCACACACATCCCCCCGTGAATCTTCCACAAGGAGAAACCGAAACAGGGCAAGCTAAAATAAAATTCTCCATTGCCACCAACTGGAAAACAAAAGAAAGACCTCTTTGTATCAACCTGCTACAGAGCCCATTCCCACAAATCCACAGGAGAAACAATCCATCAAATACCATGAAAAACCAAGGTAACACGGCAGCTCAGGAAAAAAGAAAAAGAAGTCTTCAGAAAGTAAATTTAAAGACATGGAAATATGTGACTTGAATGACAGAGAATTCAAGGTTGCAGTTCTGAAAAATAAGTAAATAAAACCTCAAGAAGATGCAAGAAAACTCAGGCAATTTAATGAACTCAGAAATAAAATAAATGAACAAAATAAATACTTTACCAAAGAGAGTGAAATTTTTAAAAAAAGAGCCAAATAGACATCCTGGAGCTGAAGAACTCAATAAAAGATATGAAAAATGAAATAGCAAGCTTAGGAAATAGCACTGACTAAATGGAGGAAAGAATTAGTGATATCAAATGTAGAAGTATAGAAAAGATGCAGGTGGAAGAAGAAAGAGACTTGAGAGTTAAGATATGAAAGAACACTGCAAGAACTATCTGATTTCATTAGAAGGTGCAATATAAGAATAATGAGTATAACAAGGGAGAAGAGAACAGAGAGTCTACTCAAAGAAATAGTCAAGGAGAACGTCCCAAACCTATGGAAAGAACTGGATCCTTGAATCCAAGAAGCAAATAGAACACCTAATGACTTCAATCCTAGAAGACCTCCTCCAAGGCACATTATATTGAAACTGTAAAAATTAATGACAAAGAAAGAATCCTCAAAGGAGCTAGGGAAAAGAAGAAGGTAACCTACAAAGGAAACCTCATTAGATTATCACCAAATTTTTCAAAAGAAACTAAAATCTAGGAGGGAGTGGAATAAAAAAAAAAAAAAATCAAACTATTGAAAGAGAGTAATTACCAGCCAAGTAATATATCCAGCAAAGTTAGCCTTTACATATGCAGGAGTAATAAAGACCTTCCCAGATGGACATTTCATAATGATAAAAGGAACAATACATGAAGAAGACTTATCAATATATATGTTCCCAGTAAGGGAGCACCAAACTATTTAAACCAACTACCAACAGAACTACAAGGAGAAACTGACAAAAATACAATTATAGTATGACAAAAATACAATTATAGTAAGAGGCCTAAATACTCCATTAACAGGTATGGAGAGATCATCCAAACAGAAAATCAGTAAGGAAATATCAGTCTTAAATGTTTAATACATTAGACCAAATTGACACAATTGACTTTTATAGAGCATTTCACCCCAGAACCTCAGACTATATATCCTTTTCTAATGCACATGGAACACTCTTAAGGATAGAATGTATCTGGGATACAAAACTAGCCTCAACAAACTTAAGAAGATTGAAAACATGCCAAACATATTCTCTGACCACAATACTTTGAAATTGGAGATCAACTGCAAAAAGAAAGCGAAAAACAGGGACAGCCCAATGGCTCAGTTCGTTAGAGCACGAGCTCTGAACAACAGGGTTGCTGGTTTGATTCCCACATGGGCCAGTGATCTATGCCCTCCACAATTAGACTGAAGACAACGAGCTGCTGCGGAGCTTCCAGAGGGGCAGCCAGATGGCTCAGTTGGTTAGAGTACAAGCTATCAACTAGGTGGCTGGTTCAATTCCCACACGGGATGGAGGGCTATGCCCCCCAACTAAAGATTGAAAACGGCAACTAGACTTGGTGATTAGACTGAAGGACAACAACTTGGAGCTGACAGGCCCTAGAGAAACACACTGTTCCTCAATATTCCCCAATAAAAAATTTTAAAAAAAAAGAAAGAAAAAGAAAAAGAAAGTGAGAAAAAACACAACTACGTGGAGACTAAACAGTGTGGAGACTAAAGAATGACTGGGTAAAAGAAGAAATAAAAGGAGAGATCAAAAGGTACATAGAAAGAATTGAGAATGAAAATACAACTTATCAAAATTTTGAAGATGCAGCCACAGTGGTAACAAGAGGGAAGATTATATCATTACAGTCCTATCTCAAGAAACAAGAAAAATCCCTAATAACCAACCTAACATTACATCTTAAAGAACTAAAAAAAAAATTAAAAAATTAAAAAAAAAGAACCCCAAAGTCAGCAGGAGGGAAATAATAAAAATTAGAACAGAATTCAATAGAATAGAGTACAAAATGACAATAGAAAAAAATCAATGCAACAAAGACGTAGTTATTTGAAAAGATTAATAAAATTCACAAACCCCAGGATAGAATCACTGAGGAAAAAAGATAAAAGGCACAAATGAACATAATCAGAAATGAAAGAGAAGAAGTTGCAAAGGATCATATAAGACTACTGTGAAAGACTGTTATGTCACAAAATTCAATAACCTAGAAAAAATGGACAAGTTCTTATAAATTTATAAACTTCCTAGATTGAAATAAGAACTGGAAAATCTAAATAGGCCTATCAACAGTAAGAAAATTGAAGCAATTATCAAAAACCTCCCCAAAAGCAAACAAACAAACAAACAAAAAGCCTGCCCTTCTCAAATTCTTCTAAAAGATTTAAAAGGAGACAATGCCTCCTACCTCATTTTATAAGACTAATTTACAATGATACCAAAACCTTATAAGGATGAAACAACAAAAAAGGAATTCTACAGCACAATATATCTGATGAAAGCAGATGCAAAATCCTTAACAAAATACTAGCAAATCAAATACAACAATACATTGAGAAATTATACACCACGCCTAAGTGGGGTTGATTCCAGCGGTGCAAAGATGGTTCAATATATGCAAATAAATCAATGTGATACACCACGTAAACAAAACAAAGGATAAATTCATATGATCATATCAATAGATGCACAAAAAGCATTTGACAAGATGTAGCATCCATTTATGACTAAAATACTTAATAAAATGGGTATGGTAGTAAAGTACCTCAACATAATAAAGACCATATACTACAAACCCTCAGCTAATATCATGCTTAATGGTGAAAAACTGAAAGCTTTTTCTCTAAGATCAAAAACAAAACAAGTGTTACACCTTTGACCACTGTTATTCAACATTGCATTGGAAGTCCTAGTCAGAGCAATCAGGCAAGAGAAAGAAATAAAAGGCATCTGGATGGGAAATGAAGAAGTCAAATTGTCACTTTTTGCTGCTGACAGAACTCTTTATCTAGAACACCCTAAAGACTCTACGAAAGGACAATTAGAAACAATAAACAAATACTGTATAGTTGCAGCATACAAAATCAATGCACAAAAATTCATTGCATTCCTATATACTACCAGTGAAATTCAGAAAAAGAAATGAAAAAAAAATCCTTTTGTAATTGCAACTAAAAGAATAAAACACCTAGGAATAAAGGACACTAAAACCTACACTAAAACCTACAACACATTATTAAAAGAAATTGAAGAGGACAAAAAGAAACAGAAAGATATTCCATGTTCATGAATTGGAAGAATCATCATAGTTAAATGGCCATATTACCCAAAACAATATACACATTAAATGCAAACCCCATCAAAACATCAAGGGCATTTTTTAAATCGTCAGATTTATATGGAATCACAAAAGACAGTGAACAGGAAAAGCAATCTTGAGGAAAAAAAAACAAGGCCAGAGGTATCACACTCCCTCACTTCAAATTATACTACAAAGTGACAATAATTAAAAGAGCATGGTATTGGCAGAAAAACAGGCACACGATCAACTGAGAATGCAGAAATAAACCACATATACATGGGCAAATAATTTTCAACACAGGAGCGAAAAACAAACAATGAGAAAAGAAAGACTCCTCAGTAATTGGTGCTGGGAAAATAGGAAAGCCACATTCAAAAGAATGAAACCATACTGCTATCTGTCACAATACACAAAAATTAACTCAAAATGGATCAAAGATCTAAATACAAGACTTGAAACAATAACTTGCATGGAAGAAAACATAGTTACTAAACTTATGAGCCTTGGTCTTAGAGAACATTTTGTAAATTGATCTCAAACCAAGAGAAACAAAAACAAAATAAATGAGTGGGACTATATCAAACTAAAAAGTTTCCAAACAGTAAACAAAAACAAACAAACAAATAAACAACAGCAACAAAAAAACAAAACATCAACAAAACAAAGAGGCAAGCATCCTAATGGGAGAAGATATTTGCAAATGATACCTCCGATACAGAGCTAATATCCAAAATAAACAAAGAACTCAGACAATTAAACAAGAAAAAGAACATGCAATTTAATTAAAAATTGGGCAGAGAAACTGAATAAACACTTTTCCCAGAAAGACGTATAGATGGTCAAAAGATATATGAAAAAATATTCAACTTTATTAGCTATTAGGAAAATGCAAATCAAAACGACAATGAGATACCACCTCACACCTGTTAGAATGGCTATTATCAACAAGACAATAACAAATGTTTGAGAGGTTTTGGAGAAAAAGGAGCCCTCATACACTGCTGTAAATAAACTGCTGAAATGTAAATTGATACAGGGACTACGGAAAACAGCATGAAGTTTCCTCAAAAGAGGTTCATTGCAGCATTATTCATTCACGGAAGGAAGACATGGAAACAACCAAAGTGTCCTTCCATAGGTGATTGGATGAAGACGATGTGGTACCCAGTCCTGGAGATTTTCACACTCTGCTTCCTCTCCCCTCCTTAATTTACTATCAATAGATTTTATGTACCTTTCTTATCTCTTCTCCTTTGATTCTAAATGCATAAAATGACTCCAAAACTACTATTCTCTGGAGCATTTTCTCAATCATTTGAGATTCTGCTTCTCATCTTTGAAGGCATGTCTTCAAAGTCAGCTCAAGTAAACTCTTATTAAGCTTTTCTACAGGTTTGGAAGTACTTTCATCAGCATAAGACCTTCAGTCTAGGGCATTTTGTTATAGCAGCCTAACAGAATAAGAAAAGGGATATATATATATATATATATATATATATATATATATATATATATATATATATATATATATTATAATTTTTATTCCTGAGTCTAGGTACATAAACAGAAAACATTTACTTTGATTTACTTCCTCACATTAGAGTATTAATAAAACCAAGATATTAAGTTGAACATTGTTTCATTTTTGCCTGTTATATTATTGTCAGCCAATAATTGAGAGACACAGATTCAGGTAACAACTCAAATTGTGCTTTGGAGAGAACAAAAAATATTTATAAAGGTGAAAACCACAAAAATGCAATGATTTCATATAAATGAAGGACTGCTGTCTAGGTGAACAAGGATTGGTTATTTCCAATATGCAAATAAGGGGGCAGTAAAGTACATATGTGTCCATGTAGTTGTTCCAGGATGTTTATGGCTCAGACTTGAGCTGAATTTAGCAACAAGTTTAACAACTTAATAGCTCTGAGACCTGAGCACAAGATCTGCATAGGCTTGATTTCCCTAATAGCTACCCGACTCTACTTTAAGTAACTTTCTTAGCAATCTTTATTCCATTTTATTTATTTTTTTCTATTATCATTATGAAGATGTAATTTTGTGCAGTGGTGGGATTTGAAAGGCTGAAATGGCAGAAGGTCCTTGGGTGGTCAGTTAAGGTTAAGAAGCAATTATTCTAAAGCATGCAAGGTGAGAAAAACAAAACAGCCATCATAAAGTTCAGGATGTTGAATTCTTTCAGCCCCTCTTCCCAATCTTGCAATAAACAAAGGATCAAAGTTATCATCTTTTTCCTAGTAATTTGTCTGATTGGTTATACCTTATTTAACTTTTAAGTTCCAATATTACAACAAATTTAAACAGACTGCACATAAACAGGCTCCATCACTTACTTCCAAGTTTTCAAATCCAAGGGCCATTTATTTATCGTCCATACTCTTAACTGACTGCTGAGTAGCATTTCAAACATTTTGAACTCTCCTCGTCCCAGAGAACCTCTTAAATAATCTTCTCTCCCATTCTAGGACCAAAGACACTTCTGGTTTGCTTCCACTTGATTGGACACTTCTTTAGAATTTTTTTTGCTAACTCATCCTTTTATACTTCAACTTTAAATGTCAGAGTACCTAGAAGTACCAATCTGGACCTATTACCTTGTCTTCTTCTACCTTGTTTCACTGAGTTCCATGCCTTAAATACATTCTAATGGCAGCCCACTCTATTTACATATCAAGTCCAAAATCTTCCCAAGCTCTAGGTTAATATGTTCAAGTGTCTAAATGACAGGTCCATTTGAATGTACCAAAGAAATCTCAAACTTAATGCACTCGAAATTAAAGATTTGTTCCTTTCTCCGTGCCCCAAATGTATTATTCTGGTTCTATTTGGTATTCAGGAACATATTGATATGCTCTAAATCACCTTTTGTTTACAGACATGCAACATTGTTTTCCTTCTCACAAAATAAAAAATTAATTGGCAATCATTTCTTAGTAAAAAATATATTAAAGAACACATCACTTCTGTTTGAAATCTTTGCTTGTTTGTGTGAAGGATGAGCATAGATAATTAATTTAGGGAAGAATTTTATTCATGCAACCAAATAAAATCCATTAAACATATGCATTTTATAAATCCCTTTCTCTCTGTCTGCTGTGTTCTGGGTACATTTCTGAAATTATCCTCCACTTCCCTAATTCTCTTGGACCGTGTGCAGCCTAGAGTTTAGTGTCTCTATCTAGGATATTTAACTCATTTTATGAAACATTTTTCATTTCAAGAATTTATAATTCATTCATTTACTTATGGTGATAAAAACACTTAATGTGAGGTTAACTCTTTTAATAAAATTTTAAGAATACAATATTATTTTTCATACCCATCCTTTTTTTCTTTGTTCTTTTCTTTTTTAATTAATATTTCCTTTCTTTATTTATACACGTTATTTTTACTCATATTTTGAAAACCTGGGACCTGAATTTTTTTTTACAATCATTTTTCAGGTTGCTTTACTCTTTTTCTTTAATTTTATTGAATTTGTTTCCTACTCATTGATTGCATTGGCTAATGTTTGAAGTTTTCCTTATACATTTTGGAATTTTGGTTTTCACATTTGAGTGGAATGACTTTTCTCTCTCTGCTTTAGTAATTTTTTTGTTTGTTTCTTTTTCTAAATGACTCCCCAATCCTGAAACATATTTGCAGTCCTTCTATTAACTGTGGCATTAGTGTGAAATGGGGAGCTAAGCCATCTGCTTATCAGGGATAAAGTCTTCAGTTGGCTTCCTCCTACATTCCTAGGTAACTCACAGAAGCCCTAGTTACAGGTAGGGCTCAGGAGTAGCACTTTTCAGTCTCCTTTCAAGGGCAGAAGGATTCCACAATATGTCTTTACTTCAGGCAGTTCATCTGGCTGCAATTCTACAGGTCATGTTGGTTGATTTAGTACTCATTGTCCTAGAGGCAATACAACTAAGGCTGCCTTCGCTTGTTTCTTTTCTTAGACCAAGCCCGCAGATCTGGTTTCACTGGTTTATTTGTTCCTGTTCTGGTTTTGGTCCTTGTAAATTTTAATTTTTTGACCGCACATTTTTATTCTATTAATCATTGCCATAAATTTGAATTAGAAAATGTCCTTCATGTGTAAACTTACAATGCCATCTAAATTAGGAGTTTACTTAGCATAACATTTTTATATCATTAGATGACAGTACTCGGTTTTGACTTTGCTCTTTGCATAGAAATCATAATAATTGCTTGAATAGCTTTTCACAAGGCTTCAGACCCTGTGCCTTTATGTTGAAGAGCGTCACCCTTTGTGAATCATGCACATTAGGTTGGTTTCTCACTACTCATAACTTTTCTACCACCAAATATACGCTTTCCTTTTAATGCAGAAAGGATGGGATGGTAAAGGCTAGTTATTAGAGGGTGATATTCAGGAAAAAATGCAATAGTCATTAACTTATTAACCTATTATGTGTTATATTTCTATTCCAGATATAAAATTCCTGCCAAGGTTTCATAAGTTCCATAATAGATGTTTTATACTGTTTCAGATGTCATTCTTCTTTAACTCAAAAATACTAAAAATGACCTTAAAGTGACTCCATCAATGTCGCCTGGCATTGTTTATGTGAATAGCCTCAGGATTTGTGCACACTGGAGATTCTGACAACTTTAATTATTCTACACATTTAACTGGTGAGAATTTAATTATTCCAGTGTTCCCAGAGGGCTGATGATATAGGTGAGATATTAAAAAAATAGTAAATAAATGGAGGTATGTACAATCTGTGACTCCTTCAATTTGTAGCTAGGAATATTTTGGAGCCCATAGAATATATTTTACCTCCATTTAGCAATTCTTTTGTTTTTGTGTTTTCCAGATTAGTATCCAAAGCTACATGACTACAATATATAATAAATAAATATAGATTATTTTATGTGTATTATATATTACATATTTAATAAATATCTAATTTGAAATTTTTCATTCTAAATTAATTTAGAATTTATAGACTATTCATGAGAATGGTAGACTTTTCATATACCCTTCCCTTCACTTAGATTCCTCTTTTGTTATGCAAAATTTGAAAGTAAGTTGCTGATGTGACATCCCTCTATCTTTAAATACTTCAACAAGTAGTATTTAAAATAAACAATTTACTTAACCACAGTACAATTATCAAAATCAGGAAATTAACATCTATAAAAATACTATTACCTAATTTTCCTTCTTTGTTCAAATGGCACCAGATATTCCACTAATATCTATTACAACAAATATGGAAAAATTTTTTCCTTGTCTAGGATCCAACCTACTTGTGGTACATGGTCCATTAATGCCCTTTAATCTGGAACAGTTCCTCAGTCTTTTTTGCCTTTTAAAAAAAATGAACAGGTCTATTATTTTGTTAAATGTCCTTGACTTGTCTTTTCTGATGTCTCCTATGATTGTATTATGCATTTTGGCAGGAATACCACAAAATTAATGTTGCATATGCTCTTCACACTGCTTTATAGCACCAGTCAGACGATGCCTAGTTTTCCCTTTATTTTTGAGGTTAACTTTGATTATTTGGTTCCTTCACTTTAAAATTTCTGCTTTCACTTTGTAATTAATAAATATATTACAGGGAGATACTTTGGGTCTTTGCAAATACCTTATTCCTCATCATAATTTCATCCACTGTGTTAGCATCCAGATAATTTTTGCCTGAAACCATTATTACTATGATGTTGTCAAATGGAGATTTTTCTAATTGTATCATGTGTTCTACATTCATTAGTTGACATTTTAACCATGAAGAAAAGGTTTCACCACTGACCCATTTAATTATTTCATTAAGTATTTATTTAATTATGTATGTATAGAGTCATGGTTTCTTATTTTATCCAATGAGTTATAATCCATCACTATAATTATTTACATTGATAATTAAACTGTTCCAGACTTGGCCTGTGGAAGCTCCTTCAAGCTGGCTCCTGTGTCTTTGACAGGTCACCATTATTCTTTAAGTAGTCCTTTACTTTCTGGCACAAAATGATGATGCAGGTTAAATTTTACATATTGTTTTCCAGTCATAACCCAGGAATCAGTTATTTCTCCAAGAAGCTCCAGAGCTCTGTTTCCTCTTTGTGAAAAATGTATTTAGAAACCAAGTTATGGGCACTAGGTATCCTCAATACTGCTGGGAAGTTGTTGTTCCTAGGTCCTTTCAGCAGACAGAGTTATCAAATATCCATATGTGTACTCATATGTAGAGCTCTTCCTTCTCTTTACGACTGCAAGGTACACCATTGCATGGATGTGGCAGAGTCCATTCAATTCTGCATGTGGGCACTTAGGTTATTCCCAACTCTTTGAAATTGCAAAACATGTTACAGTGAATAGTCCTGTGCATGTGCATTTTTGAAGTATGTCTTATTGGTAAATTCCTAGAAGTGAAAATACCAGTTAAAAAGCCATATATATATATATATATATATATATATATATATATATATATATATATATATCACATTGCCAAGAGGCTTGTATCAACTTGCATTCCCACAAGCAATTATGAGAGTTATTCTTTTCCCACAGATTCTCTAACAGAATGTGTCCTCATACTTTTTAAAATTTTTGCCAAACTCTTAGGTAATAAAGGGTATGTCAGGCAGTTTTTATTTTCACTTCTCTAATTGTAAGAATGAGCATATTTGACTGTGAAGAGTCATTTTTATATCTTCATTGTGCATTGTCTGTGATGCTTTTGCCCACTTTTCTACAGGAATTTTTATAACTTCACATTTAAAGAGTGAATAATGCACATTAGGTTGGTTTCTCACTACCTATTCTGGCATTTTATCTGTGATATACATTGCAATTTTTCTCCCAGCTTTTCAGTGTGTTTTGACTGTGTTTATAGTGGCTTTTATCCAGAAAAACATTTGTTTCTTATGTTTAAATTCATCAAACTTTTATTTTATCTGAATATTGAGTCATAGTTACAAACATATTTTTTTTCTATACTCTACTTATAAATATATCCACATTTTCTTACCGTTTTTGTAAGTTTTTTTTTCTGTTTTCTTAAAAATTTGTTTACATTTAAATTTCAGGTTTACTTTGAGTTTATGCTTATATATATTGTGACATTTGGATCTTAAGAGTACACATTTTCCAAATAGTCAAACAGTTGTCTCAATAGTATTTATGACAGTCTATCTGTAACCTCAGGATTCAGATGCTGCCTTTATCAGATACTAAATTAAATATGTACCTAAGTCTATTTCTGGACAGTCTATTTAATTGGATTTTTACAGTTATCTACTTATATAATCATACTACATAGTTTTAAAGGATATGTATACATTGTGAGGTACCAATCACTTTTCATAGATTATCTTTTTCCATTATGTCTTGATTATTTTTACACATTTGTTTTTTTTTTTTTTCCCTTTCAACTTCATTATTGAATTTTCCTGGTCCTTACAAAAGCTTGTTGGTATATTTATCCTGGATTACATTACATTTATAATGTAGTTTATGAAGGGTGACATCTTTGTGATGTAAAGTCATTCTGTACACGAATAAAAATCCTTCTTTTTCAAAAACATTCTGCTTTGGATCTTTCAAGAGAAACACAGATTTTTGAAGTTTTAGAAAAGGAGGTTATAATTGGCATTAGCATTCACTTTATTGATGAAATATAATTTCCAGGTTCCTTTTTTTTTTTTTTAACTTACAAGTGTGTTATATGGGCTGTATCCAGCAATTATCTAAAATGCCAATAGCTAACTTCTAATTTTTCCACTTTGTAACAAATGAAAGATTATTTTTCTCTATGTAACTTTCTCTTTCTAAAGTGCTTTATGCATTTGTTGTCATATTTATAGTTCATGCTTCCTTTACCTATTAAAGATTGAGTTCAATGAAATTGCAGTTTCTTTATTTTTTTAATTATTATTATTATTTTTATTTTAAGACATATAAATGGAAACATGCTGATGCCAGAAGGGTAAAGTGTAGTTTTGACACATTGTGCTACAATGACATGAGTAGCAAGATAACAACTGATATTTCTGACACATACTTGAACTAATCACTTAAATTAGTTTGTCATAATGGTGTCCAATTAGAGAGTTAGAGAGTTATGTATACATTGTATGCTTTTCTATGCATCATATGTTACATATACTAGTAATAGCAACTTAAAGTTTAATTGCAAATTTATTTTAATTGCTATGAGAATTTTAAATATATATTTAACTTAAAATGAAATTAGTCATTTTTTTATTGCTTCTAAAGATTGTAGCTATGCAAGTAGGAAAAAATTATTGGAAAGATATTAACAACTGTACAAATAACATGTTCATAAAATATTTCTCCAACATGGTAGGTATTATTAAAATCTTCAAGTATATAACAAACTGGAAAAATCTTTACACGGAGCTGTTGCTATATGATTACAACCTAAAGTCTTTTATTAACATTTTACTGTAATTGTTTATCACATATCAATGTATCTATTCATTCCTCTGTCCATCCTAAGCTATGATATCTATGATGACTTTCAAAGTATATTGGAAACATCATTATACCTTCCTCCAAATACATCAGTATTCAAATCATTAACAAAAATTCTATATTTGGTTGCAATTTTTTGCCTCTGAAACAAAATTTAGTCAATGAAAAAGACAAAACTTTTATGTACCCACTAGGTGTTGAAAAATGTCTATACTTAAGTATTCCTTATCTCTGTCATGACATGAAACAATACCATCACCTTGGACAGTTTCCTTCTGCCCTTTTAGCGTTAATACCTTCACCCTAGGCCCAAACTAAGCATCTGACTTTTTTTCACCACACAGATTAGGGTTGTGGTCAAAGTTTTGCACATATCAATAGCTTGTTTTCTTCATTGCGGAGTAGCATTCAACTGTTTAAATATACTACAGTTTTTTTATTGATGGATACTAAGGTTGTTTGCAGTTTTGAACTGTAATAAAGCATTATGAATATTCTTGTACATATTTTCAGTGTACATGTTTTTCATTTCTCTTAAATACACTCATATATCTAGGAATGACATCACTAGGTAATGGAGCAAATTAGACTTTAATTTATAGGAAATGTTCCAAATTGTTTCTCAAAGGATGGGATCATTTTAAATTTTCACTAGCCATCTCTGAGAGTTATGACAGCTCCACATTCTTGCCAACACTAATTTGTTGGTCTATTTTACTTGTAGTCATTCTGGTGTGTATGTTATGACAACTCATTGTGGTTTTAATTTACATTTCCATAATGATGAATAGTTTCAGCAATTTTCAACTATGTAATGGTAATTTGCATATCTTTTAAAGTATCTGTTTTTTAATTTAATTTTATTATTTAGTTATAGGAGCTATGTATACATCCTATATATCAGTCCTTTGTCAGATATATACTTTAAAAATGTTTTATTTTAGGCTAATGCTTGCTTATGTATTTTTCAAAAGATGTCTCTTAACGAGAATTTAAAAAATTTTGATAGTCTACTTAATCACATTTCCTTTTACGGTTATTACTTTCTGTGACCTAAGTAACTTTTCCTTCTCCTTAAGTCAAAAAGATATTCTCTTATGTTTTCTTTAAAGCTTTTTATATTTAGGAATACATTTCATCTTGAATTAATCAATTTGTAGGGTACAAGTTATGAGTGGAGATCATTTTTTTTTCCCCTGTATTGATATCCATTATTCTATTACCATTGGAAAATCATCCTTACACAGGTCATATAGCTTTTGTGCTTTTGTTGTAAACCCAATGACCTTATAAGAGTGGATCTGTTTCTGAGCTATTGTTTCCTATTGATCTATTTCTGATAGTTATGTCAATGCCACATTGTTTCCATTATTCTAGTTTTGTAGTAACTCATAAAATCCAATAGCTACATCCTTATTTTTGTTCTTATGCTTCAAGATTTTGTTTTTATATTAAGGTTCTTGGCATTTCCATATACACTTTAGAAATCTTGTCAGTTTCTCTATTTAAAAGAGTCTCTGGGATTGTAGTTAGGATAACTGAACAAATGAATCAATTTCGGTAGAATTGAAGTCTTGTTAAAATTGAATCATCTAGTCCATGAGTACTGTATATCTCTCCAGTTACATAAACCTCTTTGATTTTCCTCAGGAATATAATAATGTTATCCAGAATATATAAGAATACTATTAAAATATTTAGATATGATTTTATCATAGAAATATTGTCTCTAATTAGAAAAAAAAAGGAAACTACTAATATCAGCTTAAAATGTTATGGAATGAAGGTGCTGTTGTATTTAACAAACTCCCAGGCTGACAAGAGCTGTGCAAAGCTAACAGTTAAACTCAGGTTCCAGATTACTATGACTTTGTACAACTCTACATCTTCCTATATGTCCTTGTATAATTGATCTGGATCTAAATTCGCTCGCCTGATTATTACGACACCCACGTGTGACCTTGTGCTGAGTGACTCAGGGCAAATTACTCTCTTCCTATCTCTCTGTCTCTTAATTTTAAAATGTTGAGAGAGTAGTGAAGTTGTCAGAATTTAAAGATATGATAAAAGGAAAGGCTTGGAATAATGTTTGAATACAATAAATCATCAATAAAGACCAACCGTTGTTGTTATTCTTTTCTTTTCTTCCTTTTCCTTCAGCCTGCCAAGTCATTTTCTGCTTTAGAGTGCTCCTGTTCTCTTTGCCTATTTATTCAGCTTCTCTCAGGGAAAAATAATATATTTTCATCTTTCATACCACAGCTTCAATAGTTCTTCCTGGGAAAAGCCTCCCAATCATTTCATATGAAGGAGATATTTCTGTTTTCTATCTCAATAGAGATGAGAAAGAGATAGAGAGAGAGAGAGAGAGAGAGAGAGAGAGAGAGAGAGAGAGAGAGAGAGAGAGAGAGAGAGAGAGGTTGCTTTGCTACTTCCAAAGCAATTAACATTTTTAAAAACCATTTTTAGATATTTTTCTTTTGCATATATATTTTTATGTTTAATGCAGACATTAGACACTGTGCTTGTTCTGTTTACCTATATTTCTAAATAGTATGACATGGTGCCTGTCTTACGTAGATACTCAGTTAATATTTCTCAGATAAATTAATTTTCAATGAGAAACAGGATAGCTCTCATTTTAGAAATTTTGATAATGGTTCCTGAGTAGAAGTTTTATCTTTCCAAATTAAATGCTAAGTATCATATGTGAGTTCTTATTTTGAAATATCACCAGAGTTTGAGATAAGAAAAATGCAGATATTACTATTTCTAGTCTTCATAGTAACCTGTAATTGAAATGTGACCCTAGAGAAGATTTTAAAGGTGTCAGCTATTGTTAATGAAAATGTTCTCCTTTCTCCTTTCTGAAAATGTGTTTCAGAATTAACTCTTGAAACACAGTTTTTACAAAATCACTATTTTTGTTTGTTTAAAATGGTTTTTGGAGTAATTAGTTATTCATTCAACAAACACTTACTGTTTTAGTGTGCTAAGCATTGTTTTGAGAGCTTAGAAAATATAACTGAACAACATAGAATTCATATCACAATGTTAGAAGGTTATGGGTGTTTTTAAAAAGAATATTGAAGAGTATTTGAGTAAAGTCTTGAAGGAGGTGACCTGTCTTTCAAAATTCATTTTATATCCCTTTCCTTTAAGAATTACCATATGCTCATAGGATATGCTCACAGGCCTCATGGGATAACTCAAAGGGCTGATATAGTCTGCATTTGCCCACCTCTGTCTCCTTGTTTTCACTTTTTCCTCCCTCCAGAACAGATTTTCCTTCTTTTCCCTTCTTTGCCACAATCCTAGTTATAGCTACCATTACTTTTCGCTCGGTCTCCTGCACTATCCCCTCTCATCCTATGCTCCTTCAGGCACTGTCTACAGCGTAGTCATAACTATATTTATCACTGATCATATCACATACTTAAAATTCTTCAAAAGCTACCTGGGATCTGATGATAAAAGACAAAATATTAACATTGCCTACCCAGCCTTACATCATGTGCCACTGACCGCGTCCCTATACCCCCAGCTACATTTCACTATCTGTCATTTATTACTGTATTACTACTTTGTCTATCTTTCAAGTTTTTAAGGTCTTTCCTGCTTCAGAGCCTCTGCCTGAATTAGGGCTCTCCCACCCCATTCAAACATTTTCTTACATAATCCTTACTCATACTGCAAATTTAGCTCACAATTCACTTCCTTAAGAAACCCTTCCCTTCCTGTCATCCCCTGCCTGTTCTTAGGAAACAGGTCTATTCTATCTCATGAACTCAAAGCACCCTTAATTACTCCCTTGTAGCACTGTATTAAATAATTGTTTCATTAGTAATTTGATGTTTTCTTACCTCTTATAATATGAAAAGGTAAGGACTGTTTTTTGATATGTTCACTGCCATAATTTCACTACTTGGTACAATTTTTGCAAAGAGTAGATATTTAATAAATGCTTATCGAAGCATAAGCTCCATTTTTATTAATGAAAGTGAATATTTATTTAGAAAGAGAAGAAATACCAGCAGATTAAACATTTTTAAAAGCTGACAAATACCACGTAACACAAGACACAGAAAAATAATGCAATATTTTTATCAACTGTCCTGCATACTGCTTTAATATTTCTCTCCCCTACATTTTGTGTACTCTTTAATTGTCCCTTACCATGACAATTTTGTAGTTTTCTAGGGATAGAAAAAATTAATTTAGACTTTCATCTAGCATAATAAATTAACTTTTTAAAAATTTTGATAACTGGGATGCATAAAACATGCAATTTCACACATAAATATACTGATTTCTATCAGGTTAGGTTTTTAAACATGGATTTGGATAAATTATATTCACATAATACTATCAAAGACATATGGTGCATTTATAATTATATATGTTACATTATCAAGTATATTATTGACATGAACATATTGTACCTTTGAGTCTCCTTTCAGTTTTACATGCTTGAAAATTGGAAGAATTTTCTATAGGCCAGTCTTTTGTATTATATATTTTAAACCTAATTTCTCTTTGATCCTCAAACTTCTAGTTCTGGATGTCAAGGTAAGTAATTGTATAGTAATATGGCCTCTGGTCTTGCAACTTTGTGTCATAAGGCTGGTTAGTCAGCATAGTGATGGTTGGAGTATTTAGTAAAACTCTTCTTATTCCTAGCTATTACAGATAATAAGAACTATCCATAGAAGTGATATGTTGTGATATATCCGTGATATGTTTAAAGTGATATGTCCCGATATGTTTGAAATAAATCTGTTCTCAACTCAACTTCCTCTTAGCCAAATCCTTAAAATGGCCGTTATGCCACTCTTAGAGGAAAGGAAGATATAGTGGAAAGAAACAACACTCATAATAGACAATGGTCAAAATATGTTTTCTTTTGAAAAAAAAATAAGCACAGGCCTGTGAATATGTTATTAGGAACCCCTCCTGAATTGGAGAGAGGCCCACTCTGGAAGTGAAAGTTACTGAAATTTAAGAATGTTTAGCTTTATGAAAAGTCTTTCTCTTGTGAATTAGTTTGGATATATTTTCTTGCTATTTCACTCAAATATTAAGAAATTAGTGAAAGATTTTTTTACCTAAAATTTCCTTTCAGGATAAGTAGATTTTAGTACTTTGGTTAGTTTTTCCTTTTCCTGGGGACCCAAATGCAGGGGAGGAGGAGAATTAGTGCTTCCTATTTATTTTATTCACTTGTTTTTCTATAAGTCATCCTTTTACCAAGGTGAAAAAGATTGCCTGTTTTTATGGGTGTAGCTACCACCATGAGTACAGATCCATACTGTCTCCTGGATTGTGGGAAAATGATCCCCCCACCGCCTTTTCCATCATGAGATGCAAAGCAGGTGACATTTCTAAGCAGAAAGCACTTGACAAACATAAGGAAGCAATCTCAGATAAAATGCAACGGTTTTTATTAGGTGAATAGGCTTTATGATGTCTTCAGAAGTTGTAGCTGTTTGCTGTCATATTCACAGCCTTGGAACTATGCCTCGTGAAGTTGTTATGGTTCAGATAATGACAGCAGAGGAGAACTGTCTACACTCAGGGCTCTCACCATCAGTCTTGTAGTGGGTTCCTTTCTTTCTTTCCTCCTTGTCTTGCTTTCTTTAACATATTTGTGTTTTTATGGCTTAGTATTTTGACATTTATTTTCATGCGAGATAGTAACCTCTTACTTCCATATGATGTCTTTGCCGTGATCCTTACCAGGGTTTTGCTAGCCAGATTTAATAAGTGAGGAAATATTCCCTGTTTGTCTAGTTAGTGAAATATGAATACTACAGACAAAATGTTTCCGTCCTCCCCCAATTCACGTGTTAAGTGCTAAAGCCCCATTAGGATGGTATTTGGAGGAGAGACTTTTGATCATAACCAGGTCATAAGGACCAGCCTTCATGAGTCAGATCCATGCTTTTATACAAGTGGCTCAAGAGAGATTTCTTCCCCCAGATGAGGACATAGTCAAAAGATAGCCTTCTCTGAATCAGAAAGCAGGCTTTCGGCAGACACTGAACCTGACAGCCCCTGAATCTTGGAACTCCCAGCCTCTAGAACTGTGAGCAAGAAATTTCTCTTGTTTAGAAGTCACCTATTCTATGGTATTTTGTTATAGCAACCTGCACAGTTTAAAACAATGAGTTTGTAATTTTAAAAAAAGTCCTTCTATTTTACACAAGCTATAATAGATGCTCAGTAAATTATGATATATTTGAATTATTACTGACTGTGTCAGCTTTCCTCAGTCATTTCATCCTCTTTGACTTCCTGCCTTTCTATTAAGGTCATAATCTTATCTCTAATTTCAAAGCTACTGTAATAGACTCCCAGGAAGCATTTCTCTATGTCTACTTTCTTTGAAAATATAACCTAAATGAATGATATGGTTTGGCATGTTTTCTTTTCCATGGGATGTTTTAATTTTATCAGGAAAAAGGAAACACTGTGCTAATGGACAGTTTCGGAGATTATATGTAATTGGTGTGAAAGAATGAGTTCGTTTTTGTGTGTGTGTATGTAAAGGAGTGTTTTTTGTTGTTGTTGTTTTGTTTTATTATTATATACCTTTCTGCTACCCACAGGGACATTGGATGCCAAACACACCATTTCTTCATAAGCCTGATCCCACACATTGTCACAAACATAAACAATGGAAGTTGCCTCATATGATCCAAACGTATAATGAAAACCTGATATATATGGGGTGTAAAAATAGCTGCCCTTTCTTATGGAACAAATAGCTTTTTTCCTTGAACCTATGAGGCTTCCAGATGATGAAGCCTGCATTTACAGAGAATGCAGAAGGGAAATGTGCAATTTGCCTCTTAATTCTGCAAGCATTTCAATATTAGTACCACCACATATGTCAGAACAGAAGGAACCAAGAGAAAGACTAATAGTGATGTACGCAGACACAGAATTGAGAACAAAGAAGGTGTTTTTATAATTATTAATATATGTTTAGAAAAGGAAAACTTCCAAACAAATATGATATCTTTGTATTAGAAAAAGGTTTTCTCATTTAAGTATTATATAGTATATATTGCCATAAAGAACATGTAAATTAGCAAAAGTCGGTTAAAATTTGATTACGTAAGCACAAATAAATATTTGACAAATCTATTATTTTGGGGAAATACTTTTCTCATTTTTTCTTGGTAGAGTTCTTATGAACACTTTACATGAATACAGATAAATGATAGGTTTACACTTTTCCTTAGATATCATTAATAAAATTCTGCTCACTTAAAAATTTATTGTATAATATTTGTGGTTCTTTGATTTTCCATTACAGTTCATCATATATATCTTATCCAGGTTATATACTCTGTAAATTTTTATAATTACTTTTTATTCCTATGGTATTATCTATGTAAGTAAACATTAAATAAATATTTGAAACCTAGTGTTGAATCTAATTAGGCAGGTTTTCCCATCACAAAATATGGTGTTTTATTCTTAGTTACATATTATATTGACCATGAGCTTACTATCTACTAAAAGCATCCCAACACTTAAAAAAATAGAAGACAAAAATTTAGTCTCAATTTAAAATAGAGAACAGGGATTTCAAATATTTCTGGTTAGGACCAGATAATAATTTAAGCTTACTCAATTCTGCTGCTGTTGTGTGAAATCAGCTTTAGATGAAAGATAAACTGATGAGTGTGGCTCTGTTCTGACAAAATTTTATTAACAAAATGGGGGACAGGCTATATTTGGCCATTTTGGGCCAACCGCTGAGTTAGAATATTACACACTCAACTAAATAACTAAAAGGTTAAGCCCACCCAATAGCAAAAATGCCACCCTTCTTTCTTTCCTTTTTTTTCTCTTCTCTTCTCTTCTCTTCTCTTCTCTTCTCTTCTCTTCTCTTCTCTTTCCCCCATCAAGGTCAGGTTCTGTTAATGTTTGATTGACTGTCACTTGCCGAATGTTTTAATTGTGTAATGCAGTTAAGCCCCAATAATCATGTTATTCTCATTTTTATATATTCCACACAGGAAACCTATCAAAATGGAACTTTTACATTCTGGTTGCAATTCATTATTACACATATAAGTTTCTTCTTAAAGTTTCTTGCAGCTTCAAATCTGTGGAATAAAACTTATTAGCTGTTCTCCTTAGAGAGTGGAAACAGAGCATACTAGTTTGTTTTGTTTAAATTTAACATGAAAAGCATCAATCAATTCAGTATCAACTTGTCAATTGCACGCATTTCCCCGTCTTTCATCTCAGAGAGCCACGTCATTTGTTTCGGAAGGTGTCTGTTTTGTTGTGCCTATTTCATTGAACTTTCATTTCCTAGACCCACTGCCATAGGGTACTACATTTTAATAGAGTTTCATTTCAAAATGCCACACTTAAGTAAAAATATTTTGAAGAATACACAAAAGAGAAATTCAGTAACAATGACTCCTAGATATACGGACAAGGCTTTCTCAATCAGGATGGAATTTCTTGTAAGATAGAATGACTCTGCAGTTCACATAGAGATGTACACATCCCTTCAAAGTAGTGCTTTGGATTTGTTCAGATAAGTACCCAGAAGCTGAATTACTGGGTCTTTCTTTGTTTATTGTTATATTGTTTTAAAATCCATTTTTTTATCTGGTTTAACTATGGCTACCACAGCTTTTTGTTGTTGTTGTTTTCAATTTTCATGAAATACCTTTTTCCCATCCTTTTACTTTCAGTCTGTGTGTATCTTTCGATCTGAAGTGTGTCTCTGGTAGGCAGCATATGTAAGGGTCTTGGGTTTGTTTGTTATTTTTTTGTCGTTTTTTTTTTTTTGGTGTTTTGTTGTTGTTTCCCAGCAGTTTTCACAATAGCCAATATATAGAGGCAACCTGTGTGTCAGTCATAGATAAAGAAGAGGCGCTACATATATACAATGTGATATTATTTAGCCATGAAAAAGAATAAAATCTTGCCATCTGCAACAACATAGATGGATCTAGAGGGTATTATGCAGAGTGGAGTAAGTCAGACAGAGAAAGGCAGATGCCATATGATTTTACTTATATGTGGAATCTAAAGAACAAGATAAATGGACAAATAAAATAGAAAAAAAAATCCATGGATACAGAAAACATTTTGATGGTTGCCAGATGGGAGGGGAACTGGGGGAATGGGTGAAAAAGGGGAATGGATTAAGAGGTACAAGTGGGTAGTTACAAAATAGTCACAAGGATGTAAAGTGTAACATAAGGAATGTAGTTGGTAATATTGTAATAAGAATATATAGTGTCAGATGGGTACTAGATTTATTGGGGTAATCACCTTGTGAGTTATATAAACTTCTAATCACTATGTTGCACACCTGACACTAATATAATACTATATGTCAACTGTAATTGAAAAACAAATGTTTAAAAAAATACTGAATGATTCTGACCCATATAACCATTATTCACACCCCCTTTTGTAAAATGTCATCTTTCAAAGGAGACGTTTTTCATAAGTATTCCAACAGTTTATTAAAAATAAGGCAATTTTCCTTAAAAGTCTGTGATAGGCATTTTTGTCATTTTCATCCTTAATAATTCTATGTAGATAATTTGCTATCAAAACCATCCTTATTTTGGAGAACACTATAATGAATTATAATAAGAATTATATTGTTATATCGTCAGACTTTTTTTTATCAAGAACACTGAATTCGAAAAACCTAAAATAGAGTTAAAATATGAACTATAAACACTAATCCATAAAGTGCATTGTTTTAGAAAACTTAAAGTACTTTCCTATGAACCAACTACATAGGAAAGTAGTAGTTTAGAAAACTTAAAGTAATTTCCTATGAACCAACTACTATTATTTCTACCAATTATACGTTTTATAATTGCATAATGTGAATAAAGTTTAAAAAGTACCGATTTGAACTGAGTAATCCATGAAGAACAGATTATTTTGAAAAAGAGAGGGAATGGCATCAGCAAGATGGCCAGATAGCAACACCCACCTCTCATGTACTTCCCCCTCAACAACAATGCAGCCACAGACAAAGGTGCCTTCATGGGAACCTTGGGCTCCAGGTGGGAGACTGAGAAACCCTGGGGCAGTCCCAGACCAAGCAGGGCCCTTTGGAGAAGGCAGGCTCGCATATCTACGGCTGCCTCAACATCCTTGGTCCTGGCTGCCGAAACGGAAACTCCTCCATACCTCTGAGAACTTCAGCCCTGTTAGGGCATGAGCCTGTCACCAGAATCATAAGCTGAGGAGTCGCACCCACCTGCACATTGCATGATAGACATATAGACCTACATACAGTCGGTGGACTCTGAAATGCCCCAAGGCCTGGCTCCAGTCCTTCTCAGTCATGGTCTGGGAGCCCCTGGAGGTAAGTCCACCAAACTCAGTCAGACTGCAGAATCTAAAAGAACCCTGAACTGGGCTCCAACCAGACCCGTCCACAGTCTGATAGTGGTTTTGCTGGCACAGGGGTGCTGCAGGAGACACTCCCATCTGTGCCTTTGGAGAATCTGAAAAGTAGACATCAGCCCCTTCCAGCAAGACTCCCAGGAAATGGCCTGTTGACACAGGGACCAGGCAAGAGAAAGTCCTGTCTGCATCCCCAGAGTCTGAAAACTCCCTAAAGGTGGCTGCAGCTTCTTCACAGCCACAGTCAGCCAGCAGTCCTGAGGGTCGAGCATCCCAGCAGGAGACACTGTCAGTTGCACCACCAGAGATCCTACAGGGCCCTGTACTTTTCTCCAACCCCATCATAGCTGCAATCCCACAGAAGACCTGCCAGCCCTGGGAAACAACTCCTGTCTGAGTTCCCAGGGATTCAAAAGGGCCCTGTCCTAGGATCCAGCCCCTCTTAATCATGGTCCAGTGCCAGCGTTGCCCACCTAAAGACCCATCCAGTGATCAGGCAGCATCCTTTCCAGGGACCTGGCAAGAGCATGCCTGCTGCATCCTGGTAATAGGCACACTGTCTGAAGATGCAACTGTTGACCTCTAGTACCCTGAACCCAGAGCCACCCTAATGAAAAAGGCCATGGAGACAGTTCCATCCACCCAATGATCAGACAGATCACACAATTTCCCGAGCACTTAGTTACACACCCACCAACTGCAGACCTCCCTACTGACCCAGAAACAACCCCATGACTGGCTCTAACCCAGCTCAACTACAATTTCAGGGATAATTCCATTTGTCTAGGGAATGCTAGAAGGTGTTTAGTTGCAGAAACCAGTCTGTACAGACTGAAAGAGGTGTTTGCTCCCTCCAATGTATAGACACCAATGAAAAGTTACACGGATCCTGAAGAATCAAGCAAATATGACACCACCAAAGGAAACGAATAAAGCTCCAGTAATGAGCCTCCCCAAATGGAGATCTAAAATAGATATAGGCAATTCATTTGACCAAATCTAAAACCCTTTCATGATAAAAATCTCTCAACATCCTCCAAACATAATTAAGGCCATATGTGACAAGCCACATTTAATATTATAATCAATGGTGAAAAGCTGAAACATTTTCCTCTCAGATGAGGAACAAGACAAGGGTGCCCACTTTCATCACTCCTATTCAACATAGTACAGGAATTCTTAGCTAGAGCTCTTAGGCAGGGAAAGAAATAAAAGGCATCCAAATTGGAAAGGAAAAACTGAAACTTTCACTATTTGCAGATGATATACTATGTATAGAAAACCCTCAAGACTCCACCAAAACCTGTTAGAACTAATAAGTAAATTCAGTAAAGTTGCAAAATACAAAATCAATATAAAGTAACCTGCTGCATTTCTATACACTAGTAACACATCAGCAGAGAAAAAAATTAAGAAAATAATCCCGTTTACAAAAATAATTAAAAAAAATCACTTAGGAATAAATTTAACCAGAGAGGTTAATGATCTGTACACTGAAAACTATGAGACACTGATGAAATAAATTAAAGAAGATGCAAATAAATGGTAAAATACCCCATGTTCGTGGACCAGAAAAATCAATATTGTTAAACTGCTGTTACTACTCAAAGCCATCTATAGTCAATGTAATCTTTATCAAAATCCCAAAGGAATTTTTCACAGAAATAGAAAAATCATAAATTCATTTGGAACCCCCAAAGACCTCAAATAGCCAAAAAAATATTCAGAAAGAATAAAGCTGGAAACATTATATTTCTTGATTTCAAATACACTACAAAGCTACAGTAATTAAGACACTATGGTATCTGCACAAAAACATACACATAGAATAATGAGACAGACTAGCAAGCCTAGATATAAATCCCCTTATTAGGGTTAACTAATATTTTACAAGATGTAATACTTGGGGAAAGATAGTCTTTTCAATAAATGGTTTTGGGACAACTGGATATTCACATGCAAAAGAATTTCTTACACCATTCACAGAAATTAATTTAAAATGGATCAAGGCCTTAAATGTAAGACCTGGAACCATAAAACTCTTAGGGGGAAAATAAATAAATAAGGAAAAAGCCACCTGATATTGGTATTGGCAATGGTTTTAGAGATGGGAAACCAAAAGCACAAGTTACAAAAGCAAAAATAAACAAGTGGAACTACATCAAACTAAAAAGCTTCTTCACAGCAAAAGAAATAATCAACAGAATGAAGAGACAATCCACAGAATGGGAGGACCTTAAGGGTATTAAGCTAAGTGAAATAAGTCAGGCAGAGAAAGACAAATACACTATATCACTTACATATGGAATCTAAAAAGTCAAACCAATAGAAACAGAGAATAAAATAATGGTTGTCAGGGGCTGGTGGGTGGAGGAAATGTTGATCAAAGGGTACAAACACCCAGTTATAAGATGAATAACTTCTGGTGATCTAATGTACAGAAGAAGTGGCAAAAGTTAACAATAGTGGTGCTAAGAGAATATATCTCAAACAGTCTCATCACAAAAATAATTATAATTATGGGAGTTGTTGGATGTGTTTTCTAACCTTATTATGGTAATTGTTTGCATTACATATTTTGATGCAATCGTCACATTTTATACCATAAGCTTACACCTTGATAGATGTCAGTTATATGGCAACAACATTTGGAAAAATAAAGAATAAGTGATGTTTATTTTTACTTATAAAGGAATATGCATTAAAGAGAGTTATCCAAAATATTGAAAATAAAATAATTATCTTTATTATGAATATATAATTTGGTGACTAAAAACTTTTAACATAAAAAGTGACAGATGAGATTAAGGATATTTAGCAAATATTTCCACCACTAGCGTGCAATTCACTGTCACAAAATTTATGATTTATTATAATTCTCTATTTTGAAATGATGGAGAAATAATTTCTGTGAATAATTATCAAATATTGCAAAGGCTATCGTTTGGTGTATTGTATCAATTTCTGAGTTATTCTGAGTTGTAAAACTTAAAATATTATCACATTT
Source organism: Rhinolophus ferrumequinum (assembly GCF_004115265.2). Classification (NCBI taxonomy): domain Eukaryota; kingdom Metazoa; phylum Chordata; class Mammalia; order Chiroptera; family Rhinolophidae; genus Rhinolophus; species Rhinolophus ferrumequinum. The sequence goes on from NC_046287.1 coordinate 81,276,018, forward strand.
TAAATATTTTTTAAAATATGAACTGTTGCTCACTGCCGCTGGAAACTCCTGATACTAGAACTTGTTTTAAACAGTTAAATACATTTGCATATATACTACATTATAAAATAGAAAGCTGTGATAGAGATATGTAGACTTTCCTCCTTATTGTGTTCTTCCAAAATCTCATGTTGATTGGATAACTGCCTCCATGGAAATGTTACTTGATGCTTGCATCATATTATGTGATTTTTGCCTCAAACTCAGTAAGATTTCATAATTGCGAAAAAGCTCTAAGTTTCTGACACAATGGAAATGACTGTATCACCTCATTTAACCTTAAGGGAATATGGTTAAATAAGTCATAACACATTTAAATGGATTTATTCACTTATAATAATAGCCCATTTCTACATGATTATTGAGAGTAGACATACAGATATCCAAACATGTCATTAAGAACATCTAAAACAACTCTTTCAAATGAGTGATATTAAAATATTAAGAAATGAGTTGAGCTAATAAAATATTCAAACTGCCTTCAAATTAGTACTGTATACCTTCAAAATGAGAAATAGTGAGTTTTCTTTTCTGAGAATTTGTAACATAGATTTGTAAATATAGCTACTGTTTTAACATTTTAATATAGATTTGTAAATATAGCTACTGTTTTAACATTTTAACATAGATTTGTAAATATAGCTACTGTTTTTAACATAGATTTGTAAATATAGCTACTGTTAAGTGTATCTGTTGAATATTTAGCAGGTAAACATTGTATGTGTTTCAGAAGCATGGATGACAAAAACAATGTAATAAGAATTTAGTTCTTCAAAAACATAAATATTGCTTCAGGTGAAAACATCTTTTGATTAAATCTGAGAACTGTAAGGTTCAATTATGAGTTGCAAAAATAAAGCTGTCTTCTCTAATAATATAGACTATTCTTCATCATTTGGAAGTATAATAATATTTTTGAAGTATTATGGTCATCTTGGACAATTCATCATTTTCAAAGTATTTACTGTAGGAATAGCTTTACTTATTAATGTAGTAATTGTATCTATGGAATCAATTAAAGTTTTCTTCAAAGGAATATTTCTGTAGTATTTTTTTTTTCAGTTTCCTTCTAAAGTAAATCTCTTCATTTAATAAAATTTATATCACTTTTCTTGAAATGTTTTTCATTTTGTGAGATATCAAGGCATCCGGTAAGCAATAACATTAACATTCCTTTTACATATTTGCATTACAATCCTTCCATTCAAAGATATTTTTAAATTGCCAGTGAAATCTAGCAATTATTTATATGTTTTACTTAATATCTAATTTTACTTAATTATATTTATGGACATTTTATTTCTACTTTATTACAGTCATTTTATTATTATTAATTAGAACAATTATGAGCATTGCTAATATTAACAATAAGAGGTGATTATTAAAATCTATCTCAAATGAATCCTCAGGTTGGAAGAATTCTCAGGTCTTATACTTTGTATTGCTTAAGTGTTCTATTTCTCTTGCCCAGAACACCCTGTATGTGGGTTGAATTGTGCTTCCAAAAAAGAGATGTTGACGTTCTCACTTTAAGTACCTGTGAATTTGACCTTAGTGTGAAATAGGATTGTCGTTGATGTGATCAATTTTAGATGATGTCATTCTGAATCAGGATGGGCCCTAGTCCAGTTTGTCTGAGCTAAGTAGAGGAGAATAGACACAGTAACAGAGTCACAAGGAGAATACCATGTGATGACAGAAGCAGAGAATATACAAAAGGAGAATACAAAGAAAGCATTTTTATAAAGTGAACAGAAACTAAGCTAACATAGGTAATATCAAATAGTCTAAAATATGTGTTACTGAAGTCCTTATAAATAGAGGAAAGAAAGGAAATGAGGCAGAAAAATAATGTTTATAGAAATAACAGAAAATTCATAAATTTGGTGACAAACATAAATTGATAAATTTAAGAATTTCAGAAAATATCTGGCAGGATAATAAAAGAACCCCGTGCTTAAGCAAAGCATAGTCAAGCAACTAAAAATCAAAGTTAAAATTTTCAAAGCATTAAAAGAAGTAATACAAGTATATTTTAAATAAGGCAAACAGCAGTACAAAAATACACCGACAACTCATCACATTGGGGAGGTAGTGAAACAGCAAGTTTAAGTTGCTGTGAAGAAAAAAACAAAAAATAAGCAAAACCGGTAAACCAAGAATAATGTCTCCAGTGAGAATATCTATAAAGAATATGCAAAAATAAAGACATTTTTAGATTATAGAAATTATTAAAAATAACTAACAGAATTAATCATCCACAGACCTGAATCACAAGAAATGCTACGGGAAGTTCTTTAGGCTAATGGGGTAAAGACACTAGATGGAGCTGATCTAAAATAGTTGGGATACAGCTTATACAGTGCTAACAGACAAATTTATAGCTTTAAATATTTACATCAGGATAAGATACAGGCCCAAACCCAAAAAATAAAAAATAAATAAAACTGAAATCGCCATATTTAATAGCTAGAAAAAGGTTAAGTAAAGACAAATATGTCTAGAAAATTACAATAAAAATATGTTTAGAAACAAACAAACAAAAACAATAGAGAAATTATTACAGACAAAAATTGATCCTGGAGGATTATGTCTCCCAAGCTAAGGGTGAATGAAGACAGAGTATTAGCACCAGTTAATCAAACTAATCAATAGAATTGAACCTAGTGCCAAAATGTAGATCCACACAAACATGGAAACAAGACATGATGTCAGATTTAGGATTACAGATAAAACATTGGAAAAAAAGGATCCAACCAATAAATGGTGCTAGTAAATTGGTTATCTATATGAGGAAAAAGAAAATTGGATCCTGACTGAACATTATACTGTAAAATCAATTCCAGCGGAAATAGAGTGTTTTATGTGAAATAAGACTTTTCCAAATTTAGAAGAAATATAGGAGAATACTTTCATGATTGAGAAAGTTAGAGAAGGATTTCTTAAACAAGAAATTTTATAAACAACTTCTGGTAACCATGATTCTATTAAAATGAAGATACTTTGTTCATAAAATGATACAACAAGAATGAAAAGACTCAGTCTTTTTACAAATTAAGAGAATATATTCATAGCACTTTAAACTGATAAAGAATTAAAGTCCAGAATTATAAAATTATTCAATGCTTTGTCATAAACAAAAAAATAGGGGAAAAAAAAAAAAACGGTGAAGAAAAGGAGTGGGGGAGTTCAGAGTAAAAGCCACAAACAGGCATTTCACAAAGAGAGGTGAACACATTCCAAGAATGAACATTTGCTTTAGAGCTCTTCTTTAGTAATTAGGGGAATTCAGATTAAAACCACAAGAGGTCCTTTTTCATACTGACTGTACTGACAGAAATTAAGAAGTCACAGATTAAGTAAAAATTTCACGGAATTTTGGAGAACTCTATACTATTTTGAACACATTAAGTATACTATTACCTGGCAAAAGGAAGTTGCACATAGCAAGCAAACTGTTACTTATGTGAGGGAAATGCACGCCCCTCTACTTAAGATCACATAAACAAAGTTTTCAGCAGCATCACTTCTATAGGAAAATATTGGAAACAATTCAAGTGACCACTGACAGTAAAATAAATACATTGCAAAACATTCACAAAATGGAATAATGTACCACAGTAGAAATGAAGTATAGCTATATAACTTAACATGGATCTACCTGGGGAAAATGACTATAAAAAGGTATGGTCACAGAAGAAAATATATAGTATAATGTTATTTATAACATTCACAAGAATGATTACAACTAGTATATGTAATGAAATAGAAACTTCAAAGCAGAGCAAGAAAATAATTAGCATAAAGTTGAAGACGGTAAGATCTTCAGGGTATTTGTAGATTCCCTACAAATCTACAAATATGTATTTTTTAAACTCCTCAACATATACAAGCGAATAAATTCAGCTTCGAGTTGGTTACATGGGGATTCCTCTGTAAACAGTCATAGAAATATCATGTCCGTATGTGTTATATATTATCTCTTCTGTATCATAAAATAAAAAGAAGAACAGGTCCAATGAATGCTGAGTAGGATGGATGAATCATACATAGCCATATTTTTCCTGATATTTTTGAACACCAAAAGTAGAAAAAAATTGTCAGACAGTAAAATAAAATAAACCTTAAAATAAACATTCACAGAGTTGTAAAGTACAGCATAGGGTATATAACCAATAATATTGTAATAGCGAGGTATGGTGTCATAGGGATACTAGACTTATTGGGGTGATCACTTCTTAAGGTATATATGTCTAATCAGTATGTTGTACACCTAAAACTAATATAATTTTATATGTCAACTGTGGTTGAAAAACTGAAAAATTAAAAATAAACAGAAATAAATAAGCTTTAAAACAATTCATCTAAAATGTAATTAGTCAGATAACCATCACATACAATGGAAGCTAGATGACAATAAAGCAAAACCTTTACTGCACTAGAAAAAAATCAATTCAAAACCTAAAACTCTCTGCCTATTAAAAGTGTACCTGAAATTGTTGCTTATATCCTATTTCACTTTTTGAGATTTGTATTTATTTTTTAAGCAAAATAAAAATGACATCAAGAATACGGAAGAACAACAGCCTTAAATGATACATTGGACCACTTGGATTTAATCAATATTTTCAGAACATTTCACCCCAGTGCTGCAAAATACACGTTTTTCTCCAGCGCACATGGAACATTTTCCAAGATAGACCATATGTTAGGCCACAAAACAAGTCTTGATAAATTTAAGAAAATTGAAATCATACCAGTTGTCTTCTCTGATCACAATGCTATGAAATTAGAAATGAACTACAGGGAAAAAACTGGAAGACACACCAATTCATGGAGGTTGAATAACTTATTACTAAATAATGAATGGGTCAAGCAGGAGATCAAGGAAGAAATCAAAAGATATCTCGAGACAAACGAAAATGAAAACACGACGACCCAAAATCTATGGGATACCGTGAAAGCAGTCCTAAGAGGGAAATTCATAGCTTTGCAGGCCTACCTAAAGAAACAAGAAACATCACTAATCAACAGTTTATCTTCACACTTAAGGGATCTGGAAAAAGAACAGCAAAATAAGCCCAAAGGGAGCACAAGGAAGGAGATAATAAAGATCAGAGCGGAAATAAATGAAATAGAAACCAGAAAAACAATACAAAAGATCAATGAATCCAAGAGTTGGTTCTTAAGAAGATAAACAAAATTCACAAACCTTTAGCCAGACTCATTAAAAAAAAGAGAGAGAGAGGACCCAAATTAATAAAATCAGAAATGAAAGAGGAGAAGTCACAACAGACACCGCAGAAATACAAAAAGTTTTAAGAAATTACTATGAGCAACTATATGCCAACAAATTTGACAATCTGGAAGAAATGGACAATTTTCTAGAGGCGTACAACCTTCCAAGGCTAACTCAAGAAGAAACGGAAACCTGAATAGTCTGATTACCACCAGAGAAATTGAATCAATAATCAACAATCTCCCAACAAACAAAAGCCCTGGACCAGATGGCTTCACAGGTGAATTTTACAAAACGTTCAAAAAAGAATTATCACCTATTCTCCTCAAGCTCTTCCAAAAAATCCAGAAAGAGGGAAGGCTCCCAAACACTTTTTACGAGGCCACTATCACCCTGATCCCAAAATCAGACAAAGACACCACAAAAAAAGAAAACTACAGGCCAATATCTCTAATGAACATAGATGCAAAAATCCTCAACAAAATATTAGCGAACAGAATTCAGCAATACATTAAAAAGATCATACACCACGATCAAGTGGGATTCATCCCTGGTATGCAAGGGTGGTTCAACATCCGTAAATCAATTAATGTGATACACCACATTAACAAAATGAAAAATAAAAATCACATGATCATATCAATAGATGCAGAAAAAGCATTTGATAAAATGCAAAAGCCATTTATGATAAAAACCCTTAAGAAAGTGGGAATAGAGGGATCATATCTCAACATAATAAAGGCCATATATGACAAACCCACAGCTAACATCACACTCAATGGGGAAAAGCTAAAACCATTCCCCCTAAGATCAGGAACAAGGCAAGGTTGCCCACTATCTCCGCTTCTATTCAGCATAGTGCTGGAAGTTCTAGCCACAGCAATCAGACAAGAAAAAGAAATAAAAGGCATCCAAATTGGTAAGGAGGAAGTAAAATTATCATTATATGCAGATGATATGATACTATATATAGAGAACCCTAACGACTCCACCAAGTAGCTATTAGAGCTGATAGATGAATTTAGTAAAGTAGCAGGATACAAAATTAATATTCAGAAATCAGTTGCATTTGTATATACCAATAATAAAACATCAGAAGGAGAAATTAAAAATCAATCCCATTTACAATTGCTCCAAAGAATATAAAATACCTGGGAATAAATTTAACCAAAGAAGTAAAAGATCTGTACTCAGAAAATTATAAGAAACTGAAGAAAGTAATGAAAGAAGATATAAGTAGATGGAAACACATATCATGTTCATGGATAGGAAGAATTAATATAGTTAAAATGTCCATACTGCCTAAGGCAATATACATATTCAATGCAATTCCTATCAAACTACCAACGATGTTTTTCACAGAAATACAACATACAATCCTAAAATTTATATGGGACCATAAAAGACCCCGTATAGCCTCAGCAATCTTGAGAAATAAGAACAAAGTGGGAGGTATAACAATACCTGACTTCAAATTATACTATAAGGCTACAATAATCAAAACAGCATGGTACTGGCATAAAAACAGACACATAGATCAATGGAACAGAATAGAGAGTCCAGTAATAAATCCATGCCTATATGGCCATTTAATCTACGACAATGGAAGCAATAATGTACGATGGGGTAAAGACAGTCTATTCAATAAATGGTGCTGGGAAACCTGGACAGACACATGCAAAAAAATGAAGCTGGACCACCTCCTTACACCATATACAAAAATAAATTCAAAATGGCTTAAAGACTTAAATGTAAGATCTGAAACCATAAAATACCTAGAAGAAAATATAGAAAAAAAACTTCACAGACATTAACCGGAGTAATATTTTTATTGATATATCCCCTCGCATGAGGGAAGTAAGAGAAAAAATAAACATGTGGGATTATATCAAACTAAAAAGTTTTTTCACAGCAAAGGAAACCATCAATAAAACAAAAAGGGACCCTACTGGATGGGAAAAGATATTTGCCAATGATATATCTGATAAGGGATTAATATCACAAATCTATAAAAAACTCACTCAACTCAACTCCAAAAAACCAAACAACCCAATTAAAAAATGGGCAGAGGACTTAAAGAGACATTTTTCTAAAAAGAACATACAGATGGCGAGTAGACATATGAAGAAATGCTCAACCTCACTAACCATCAGAGAAATGCAAATAAAAAGCACAATGAGATACCACCTCACCCCAGTCAAAATGGCTATCATCAATAAATCAACAAACAACAAGGGCTGGCACGGATGTGGAGAAAAGGGAACGCTTGTGCACTGTTCGTGGGATTGCAGATTGGTGCAGCCACTATGGAAAACAGTATGGAGGTATCTCAAAAATCTGAAAATGGAACTACCCTATGATCCAGTAATTCCACTCCTAGGTATCTATCCGGAGAAATCCAAAACTCCAATTCAAAAATCTTTATGCATTCCTATGTTTATTGCAGCACTATACACAATAGCTAAGACATGGAAACAACCGAAATGCCCATCGATAGATGACTGGATTAAGAAAATGTGGTACATTTATACAATGGAGTATTATGCAGCCATAAAGAAGAAAGAAATTTTACCATTTGCAACAACATGGATGGACCTAGAGAACATTATGTTAAGTGAAATAAGTCAGACAGAGAAAGATAAGTACCATATGATCTCACTTATATGCGGAATCTAAAGAAAAGAATAAGTGAATGAACTAATCAGAAACAGTTTTGGAGACAAAGAGGAAAAACTGAGGGTTGCTAGATGGGCGGGGGGGTGGGGGTAAGGGGGAAGGTGAGGGGATTATAAAACAATCAGTAACCACAGGATGGCCATGGGGTTTTGAAAATTAATCTGGGGAATGTAATTTAGTGGTTACCAGAGGGTAAGGGGGTTGGGGGGTGGGAGATGAGGGTAAGGGGGATCAAATATATGGTGATGGAAGGAGAACTGACTCTGGGTGGTGAACACACAATGTAATTTATAGATGATGTGATACAGAATTGTACACCTGAAATCTATGTAATTTTACTAACAATTGTCACCCCAATAAATTAAAAAAAAAAAAAAAAAAGAATACGGAAGATAGCTGTTGCAATAAATATTAAAATGACCAAGGAGTGACACAAGAGATCAATTTCGGAGTGAGAGGTGAGTTAATATTTTAGGTATTATTTGACATAAATTTAAAAAGAGCTCATTTGGCCAAAGAAGGCTATCTTAAAAAAAAAAACAAAAAAAAAACAAAAAAAAACAACAGGAATTCTTTTTATTTTTATTTAAAAGATGGGGTAAACAAAACCCTGAAAAATTTTAGTGATTTTATAAAGAAGATATAACAAAGATAAAATCAAAGACTGCATGACAAAATCATGATTGAGAATTGAGAAAAGCAAACTAAAATGTGGCATTATTTGAGCAAGCTGTCTTGTAAGGAATAAGAAGGTAAAAGCCGTGACAACAGTAACAGAAGCTATGTCACTGTAACAACATTCAACATCAAGTTATGACACAGATATCATGATATAGCTTGGGGAGTCAGGAGGAGATTTTCTAGTAAATGATAATTTGCTATATTCTTTGCTAACATTAAATTCTGCTATTACACTCTTTTCAAGTCTTCGATATTCTAATTGGGGCTGTATAACAGAATATAAAACTTTGAATCTTGGCAAGATAACAACCAAAGTTGTAAAAATGTAGATGACAGAATATGGAAGGTGGTTGGAGAAGTGAGGCTAAAGAAAGAAAACACAAATCCTTGTTGTATATGTCGAGGAGTTTAAAAAATACATCTATGAATATACATTATACAAGTGTGCATATATGTATAAAAATGTTATAGACTAAATATGTATCTCAAAAATGTATACGTTGAAGCCCTAATCCCCAAATGGGCTGGTATTTGGAGATGGAGCTGTTAGAAGGTAATTACTGTTGTATTAGAGCAGAAAGTAGGGCCATCATAATGGGACCACGTTGCCCCGAAAATAAGACCTGACCAGAAAACAAGCCCTAGCATGATTTTTCAGGATAACATCCCCTGAACAGAATCCCTAAAGCGTCTTTTGGAGCAAAAATCAATATAAGACCCGGTCTTATTTGGGGGGAAATTAGTGTCTGAAAAGTAGAGACATCAGAGAGTTTGCTCTCTCTCTCCCCTCCCTCTCCCTCTCCGTCTCCCCCCACCCCCCACCCCCCACCACCACACACACAAGGAGAAATCAGCCTGTCTGTATGCCAGGAAGAGTGCTCTCAACAGGAACCTAATGGATCACGCTTTGATCTTGGACTTCCAAGCCTCCAGAACTGTGAGAAATAAATTTCTATTACTTAAGCCACCCAGTCTATGGTATTTTGTCACGGCAGCTAGAGCATATGAAGACAATAATCATAATTATTTTATTTGAAATTACAAAGATGACGATTAGAAAAAGTAAAATGAACAATAAAAATTGCTAAAGATGAGAGAGAGTGGAGGATGAATACATTGTTTAAAATCCAAATATTGCATTGCAGTCTGTAAATGGATACTATAGCTGGTAAATCAAAACAGCATTGTGACTATAATATTTGGGAAAAGAGTTAACCATTGTAAGAATTAAAAACATAAATGATTTAAAATGATGGCCTCTGAAGACCAGTCAGTGAAAAAAAAAGGGATGTGGTTTACTCTAAATCTTTTTTTTATCATTTAATTGTAAACAGTGGCATGCATCACTTTGAATCCAAAAAGGAAAACAAAGCATGCAAAATTCAGTGTTATCTGGCAATGTGAGAAAAAAAAATTTGCATAGACATGGTTTATAAACCCCTGAAAGTACAAGAGTTGCATTTTCTAATTCCCCTGCATCTCATCATAATACATAATAGAGTTTTGCACATGGTGGGGCTTGACAAATAAGTCCCCTTATAAAGTTTATGTTAATAGGGGGATAGATGTTTCCAGGATACCTCACAAGAGTTGTGATCCTTGTGGTTTCCTTCCTCCAAATGCTTAGGTAAGGACAAAAAATTGATCAGTTTGGAGCCTACCTCATTAAATTAATAATGAAGGCCAGGGATATGGGGACCATAGATACTGTCATTTTCCTTTATCAATGAGAAAAACAGTAAGGAAGCCTTAAGACCTTAGGGGGAATACAAAATAAATATTAAAACCTAGACTTGTCTTGAGAAAGTTTACTCATATGCACATAAAGACAAATGGATTTTTAAATTCTATTTCTTCTTAATTGACTTTAATTGCCAATTCTTGTCAACAAGGACAAACAGACCTTGCATTTTAAATGAAGTGATGCAAGCCATACTAAACGCTGCCTTGAAGTTTCCAAACCATTTTGTATTCATGAAGCAATAGCTATACTGGTCTTTGCTTCGAAAGTGAAGCAAAAAGAATCACAGTATATTCTATATTTTGGATATTCTCAGAAAAAAAAATACGCTTCTAAAAAAAGCATATTCTATGAAACAGTTACATTTTACCTTTATGAAATCTATCATAAGTTTACATTAAAAATTAATATGATCTTAGCATCTCAACATTATTTTGAGATACTTAGCATTAATTACATTAAAAGCAAGGTCTCCTTTTGTCTCCTTTAGATAATCACCCATTTTCAAACCTGGTGAAAGAAAGCCTCTAGGCTACTACCACAATATGAAGCTTGTGAGGCTTAGGATAAAAATGGAAGACTTCAAATCTTTATTTCTTGTAAAAGCATCTAAGAAGAATATACTCCTGATTGCTCCCAGTGGTATCTTTCAAACTCCAATGATAGTGTCATCTAATGCTTAGCAATCACACTGACCAAAAAAATGCCCACAAAGAAAAATAGGAAGCTTTGAATACTGATTCTTTGACTCAAAAACAGTCAATTAAAAAAATATGTGAATCACAATTAAACTGCAATATAAAGGTTAATATCAGTTTCTTTCTAGAAAGTTTCTGTTCTTTAGCCAGAAAATCATGAGGGAACAAGAAACCTGGTGAAATCAAGTAATTTTTCTTACTGGCCCATCTCAGGTGAACTAGTCCAAATTCAATTCCATGTGCCATCCCCAGAAGTTGAGATTACTTCTGTCAGTTTTTGCTTATAAAGCGTTTATTAAATTTTAGTTTGAAACATCATCATGCTAGTTGAACAACATGTAGATTGAGAAAAAAATCATTTTTAGAGATTTAATACGTGAAAGATATAATGATATGCATAGAAATATATGATAGAATGGACACTTTTCAAAAAGCTTCTAATGTCTTTTTATTCATTGCATCGTATTTAATATTCCATAAATTTGCGGGCACACATCCTATCTATCTACTATCTATCTATCTATCTATCTATCTATCTATCTATCTATCTATCTATCTATCTATCTATCTACCTTAATGCTAAAAAGTGACTGAAACTTTCCATACTTTCGATTTCTTTATGAAAAGTACTATGCTTTCCTAATGTAGATGTCCTTATATTTTATTTGTAGAAAATATGTCTTTGATTTTACTACTATTGATCATAGTTAGAGCTCAGTGGGAACTGAAGTATAGATATTCTACAAGTATAGACCAAAATTCTACATCCAAAGAAATACTGTTCTTTGTGTAAATTTTAAATAATATCCCTGGTGCTTTTTTACTCCTTAGTTGCTTCCATTTCTCATTTATGATGATAAAATATTATTATGCCCTCATAAAAATATATGCTTTGGTGATGACAAACAAAACATGGTATAGATTATATATATATAGTGTTTTGGGGTTTTTTTTTTTTTTTGAGTTTTTAGTTGTAAATAGGGAATTATCTTCATTAAAAAGTAAGTTAAAAGTGCTTGGATTAAAATCAATAGTACATATCCATAGGAACTTAGTAGAGAAAATATTAACCATAAAAAGATGAAACATTTTTTTGAATGACTAAATATCCAGCCTATATGTATAACACATTTGACAATTATATTACTTTGAAAAATGTGTTATTGTATTAAGTACAAATACATGTAGATTAATAAGTAGTATGCTCAGGATGATTCTGATATTTAAAAAATACTATTAATTATATCCTTTAAGTACAAATAACGAACAGAATTTTCACGAAAATGCTAACTATGATTGTCTCTGGATAGTAAGCTTTTTATATATTTAGCTTTTTAAATCATATTCTTGTTTTTCCTTAAAATGTTATTGAAATAATATGCCATCAAAAGAAGATATTCCTCTTTGACTTCTATGAGAATTACATAGTCAAGCTGCCTTAAATATAGCAGAGGTAGAATTATTATTCCCCAAAACTACAGATCCTATTTAAAATACTGAAATACACATCACAGTGGAATATCTTTATCTAGAGTAGGAAATTTTACCCTTCAAAAGGACAACTATATTACTAACAAATTACTCATTTTACCTCCCACAATGCAATTCTTGTTATGAATTAGGAAAAGGACCTCCACATCTGCTCCCGAGGAAAAGAAGCCATGTAGGTTCTGCTGCTGATGTTAAAGATGGATTTCTTTTCTAAGGTCAAGATGAGAAATAAGCAATTATGCCATTCAGGGTTTAGTTTAAAAGTACTTGGTGTTTATCTGACCTTCCATGAGTAGTTTAGTATATTTATAAATATTTGCCATTCGTTTGCCTTTTGTCATTGACTATGGATTGACCTGTGTCACTTGTCACTGACACCTAACGCCAAAATGAATTGAAATTCTGTCTTTAGAAATAGTTGTCCTTGATACTGTGGCATTTATAAATGGGCCTTTAAAGACTGCACTTTTTCTTTACACTTTGTTTCAATTCCCTGTCACTCTCAAGTGGAGATTTTTATAATACTAAATTTATCACATCTTTCCAAGATCATTTCTCCACTCTAAGCTTGTGGTATACACTTCATCTTTGCCGGAAACTATATTTACTTTCTCCTCCTTCAACTTACAAAGTATGCATAAAAGCACTCTCATGACAAGATACAGCCTTCCTTTTTATAAAAAAACTGCTGAAATTATATTGAATCATTGGTTTTACATTCCAAGTAAACTAGAAGGCTTATCATGATGTAGGTTTTGAAGATAAGGATAAGCCAGTTTCAGAAATTGTCAACCTTAGTCTCTCTCCTTTGTTTTGTGATATAGAAGTTTAGATAGAGGAAAATATTTAATTGTTTTCATCATTATTTAAGCTACAGCTTACCTACAGTCACTTTTTCCATCCATGTTGTCTTGAATAGCTTTTATCCATCTTATTTCCTCTTTTCCCTTTGTGAAGGAATTTATGGCAACTTTAAGCTTTTCTCTGCAATGTGAATTATGTCGCTTACTGCCATCATTTTTGTACTTTCTGCTTTTTCTTAACGCCTTTATAATTTTTTATAGTCTATTATTTTTCATGCAGACAGGCAACTCAGATTCTCTTGGCACATTTTTTTTCATGTAACAAACAAGCCTATGATCACTGACTCCATAAAAAATCAAATTAAAAAAAATATTAAAAGAAAAAAATCTCAATTTGGGAGATGGAAAATTATTTTCATAAACTTAATGCAAACTAAATTTGTACTTTCCCTCATATATATTTCAATGGGTTGTCATTATTACTGAACAAAAAAATGCCAGTTTCCAAAATAACTCACCGATTTAATAGCATGGTTCATTCAGTGTTTAAATTATACATTTTAGCCCACACTTCAGTTTATTAGGTTCCTTTTAATATGTATAGTACAGCACTATTGCCACAAGAAGATAACTTCTGGAACTTAAATGTCCATTGGGCACAACTATCGGCGTTTTTCCTCAGCTGAGGTCATGAACCCAATTAATCCTTATTGCAGAAAGGATAAAGGGAATACCAGTGATCATACACACTAAATGTTATCCAAATCTAATCTGACAGTCATTGCTGATTGAACTTGGTATACCCTAACGCCTAAGAAAGGAGCCTTAACAGGCATATAGATTTCTCTGTATTTTACTACTGGCTACTGTGTATGCTTTTGAAAATCAGCAAAAATGAAACTGCAAAGTTACACATGGGATTAACTTTTAAAGCAAAGGCTATATTGAGTCTGAATATCTGAAAGTATTTAATGGCTTTATAGGAGAATACATATATCATGTTTACTAAAAAATAAATAATAATAATAATAACTTGCTTGTATTTCACTAATATCCTGTATATGAAATTGATAGCCCATGAATAAAATTTTAGTAAGTTCATCCTAGTAGATGTTTAAATATTTTTCCTTTCCATATTTTTAGTAAGAAGGAATCTTATCAATATTTCTAATTCTTGTCTTTTACATGGTTCTAGAATTATGTTAAACTGTCAATAAATTCCTGCTGGATATTATATAATTATATATAAATTTATACATTTAGTTGTACATACGATTTTAAACAGTTGTAATTGTAGTTTATATATAATTGTATACCTATTATTTTCATGTATTTATTCACATTATTATGAAGTTTTCATAACTTCATTCTCTAGTATGATTCTCAAACGTACCTGTTTTCTTCTGGTTTTATTAACCTGCAGTCCACATATTGGAATATATAGTAAAACACACTATACCTCGAATTAAATCAGATAATTCATGCTTAATGTGTCAAAACTGAACTAAAATCCTTTCTCATTAGAATTAGCTCATCCTACTCTATTTCTGATATTACTGATACAGAATCTGTTCAATCATACAAATTGGAAATGAAAAAGTAATTTTAGATGTATCGTTTTCCTTCCCTAATCATACCTAACTTTTTAGCAAGTATTCTCTACTTTTCTTCACAAATATTACTCAAATCTCCCTGCCCTTACATCACTTGCTGAATGCTAAGTTTTCCTTTCCTGGATTATTGTACCACCCTCTTCAAAGTTTTCCCACTTCCAGCCTGAGCATTCCTCAGTTAGACCTCTTCACAGCAGCTTTGAATTGTTCTCTAAAATATAAGTCACTAGTTCTCCATTACTTATATGAGAAAAGCAGATCCTTTTCTTCGAGAGAATAAAATTAAAAATTTTAACACAGCCCGCATGGTCTATCATAATCTGGCTACTGGAACTTTCTCTAGTTGATCAATAAAACTTCTCAAATCTCAAATGTTCTTCTTACATTCTCATTATATCAAGCTTCTTATTGAATCCTTTTTTGTGGTGAAAAATCCTGGAAGATGTTAACATATCACTGAAAGATCTTCACACTTTGACCCTTTCCTTTGGACCTCTTTTCTCCTAATTTCTATTTCAATCTCCAAATATCTACCTTAGGTTCTGAAACTGTATTGTATGCAGGGTGGGATCTTAGGAAGCCTATCAGAGAAGAGCTCCTGGGAGACTATCTGAATAGATATTTCAAAATTTTTATTGTTGGAGAAATAATAGAATTTTGACCCAGCTAAAGCAGAAAAGCCTTTGAGACTACCTCAGGTATTCATTTGAAAGTTTTCATAGGAGTGAGGACCATGGCTTAAAAATAGTTCTTTTCTCTTGGAGTAAGATCAAAATTGGAGATAGCCACATTCTAACAAAATTTATATCCAAAGCTTAAAAAAAATCAAGGAAATCCATTAATACTTTGACTAGTATCTGAGAGTAATTTGAGTGCCTGCCAAAACAGAACATGACATAATTTAGAGGAAATTAAACTTCAGAGAACCTATTGAGTATCACCCATAATACACATTCCAAATAGAAAATTATTAGACAAACAAAGCAATAGGAAAAACTGATCTAAAGATTAACATATAAATAACAAACTTATGAGATGATCCAGATATTAAAGTGAAATGGCAAAGATTTTGAAACTCTAACTAATATTATATATTAAGTAAATTGGAAGAAAAGATAGACAATATGAATGAAAAGAAGTATTGACAACATAATAACATAACTCACATGAACCAATCCAATAAACCTTCCAGAAGTGCAACATCCTACCTGAAATGAGGAACACATTAGGTGAGTTTAACAGCAAATGCGTCCAGCCAAAGGCAGGATAAGAAAACTTAAGGGCAGTTAAAATTAAAATAAGTAAATATAAAAAAATAAAAAAAGTAAAAAGTAAACTAAAGCATAGAGAGACAGAAATGAAAATAATAGGAAAAAAAGCCAAATATATACATTTTAGAGGATCGAATTGTCTAATACAATGTATGTGAAGTCTTAGAAAGAAAGGAGAGTGATAATGAGACAAAAACAATATTTGAAGAACATTCTCAAAATCTGGTGAAAGATATTTGCCTACTGATTGAAGAAATTCGCCAAACCCCAAGCAGAATAAACGTAAGTAAAACTCTAATCAGATATATTGTAGAAACTTGCTAAAAACAAAAGATTAGGGAGATCAATAGCAAGAAGGTCAGATGACTTCTCATCAGAAATTACAAAAACCAAAAGATAATAAAATGGAATCTTTAAAGTGATGAAAGAAAAATAAATGTCAATGTATAATCCTATACCCAGGATATATCTTAAAATTAAAGCAAAATAAAGATGCTATAAGAAACAAAAACTTACATTTCATCATCAGTAATTCCAAAGTATAACAAATACTAAAGATAAGTCATTTGGCAGCACGGAAGTATAAGAAGGAATGAGCATCATTTAAAATTATAAATATATAACTAAATATACAAGAGTATTGAGTATTTAAAGCAATGATAATAAATATAATAAGGATTTTCTCTTGGTTTATAAACTATGTCGAAATGAAATGTATGACGAGGATAAAAAATCAGGAGGGGTCTAAATCAATTAAAATATTGTACTATTTTGTGCATTGTTCTAGATGGGGAAAAATATTGATTTCATATAGATGGAAATAAGTTAAATACATATTTTGTAATTTCTATTTCAAACAATCAATAGAACAATATTAAAAACTATAGCAAAAAGCTTCTGGAGGCAATTAAACAAAATAATAAAAAATACATAATTAATATACAATGATATAGAAAAATAGGCATCAAGGAACAAAAGCCACATGGGACAAATAGAAAACAATAAGCAAGACTCCAGGTAGTAATAGAAAAAGTACTTATGGGTCCTTCTGGGGAGCTGGAAGTATTATATTTGTTAACATAGGAGGTGTCCACTACAGATTTGTGTTTGATATTTACTTTGGATTACAGTTTTTAAAAAAGGTAAATAATAGACAGAATACTTAGTATCAGTGGATCCACGTTCATGCATAACCACAGTCATCTAGAGCTGAAGAGCAAATGGCCAAATTAAAGGAGGCATGGATCACTAAGATGGTCCATTTCTCAGTATACCTCCTTCATATTAATTTATTGCCTGTCTTCTGTAATATGTTTCCTGATCTCTCTCCTAAAACTTCTGCTTCATGAAAGTCATAACCCTTTGTTTTCTAATAAACTTCTCCAGGAAATAAATTGCTAGTGAAATAGCAGCAACTAGTCCTAGTTTTTCCTGCTTCCTCATTCAAGAGCTGACTTCATAGAATGCTAATAACATGGAACAGCAACCCTATCACCGACCGGTATTCACTGAGGAGTAAGTGACTAGTGGTCATTTTTCTAAGTAGCTTTTTTCATTTTTGGGGTTAAAAAATACTGCTTGTATTCAACCAAAGGAGTTGAGGGGATGGCAGAATCATATATATATATATATTATCATATATATAACATATGTATATATATAACATACGTATATATATATCATATATATAATCATATATATATATATATATACACACACACATATATGATATATGATATAGTGGTGATGATGATGGCAATATTTGTTGAATGCTTCGCGCACTGTAGGCCAGGTATTGTATGGATGTTTGACAGGTGTGGAGTGACTCCTGTGGTCCTTCCTGTAGCCCTCTGAGGTATACTGCTTGTTACCCCATTTTATATGTGGAGAACTAAAATCCAAAGAGGTAAAGTAAGTTCCCTAGACTGCGTAGCAGGTAAGTGCCTTACTTCATTCGGTGAACCAAGTTATATCAGGGTAAAGGCTTAAAGTCTGTATCAGATAGCTTTTGAAATTGTTCATGCACATACCATCTTAGCAATATTAACAAAAGTAATGAATTTGTATGAAGCGGTAGTATTGAAACAAATTGTTATAATATGAAATGAAAAAGTGTTTTATAATGTTATTAGGTTGTTGCAAAAGTAATTGCGGTTTAAAAGGTTAAAAATAATTGCAAAAAATGCAATTGCTTTTGCACCAACCTAATAAATATTAACTAATTGACATGGTACATATGATTTTATATATCATATTCATGATAAAAGGAGGATTATCATGAGAAAAGAGATACACATTTGGTGCCTATGCTCTTATTTGTATGACATCACTTTAACTGAATGAGTTGTGTTTCACTGTGGATATTATATCTTTCTCTGTACAAGAACCTGGCTCTGAGATTCTGTGGCTTTTATAAAAGAATTAGGTGTCTCTAAGGAGGAAAATAGAATTTAGAGGGATTCACAACTTACACCATATGTCTTCCAAGAGAAATGTCAAAAGTATTTGTTTTAATGATAAAATATCTTCTAGTAAAATATCCAAAAGGTAATCTATTTTTAAATTCTTCAATTTTTAAGTTACCTGGCTAAGATTTAAAGCAAACTATTTGGAACATATATTCCCAATTATACAGTTCATCATTTTGGGGTTAGCTGAGCTGTATTTTCTAAGAATACTAAATAAAATGTTATTGAGAGAATACAGCTAAAGTAAGAAATAACTGACATTCCTATTTTCAACATAGTTTTACTTAAATAAAATAGACCTTAGATTGACTAAAAATTAATATAAACTCATATGCAGTCTGCTAAGATTTAAAATTTTAATGGAAGATAAAGTGATATAGGTATATAGGTATAGTGAAATTATGAAATTAGCATATTCTTGGCTTCTATTGTCACTAAAATATGGACGAGCAAGTTAAATGTGAACGTGTGTTTATGGGGAATGGGAGAACTCTAGACTCCTCATCTGCTTAAAATGTGAGAGGTTATTAAATGGACAATATTAATCAGTGAAAAAATAATTTCTTATCAAGTTAGTTTTCAAAGCATCAGGAGTTCTGGCTACTGGAGCCTGAGAGGGGAAAACAGGATAAAAGTGAACTGTTGCTGGGAACTCTTTGTGATAAAAACCCAGTCAAGTGTCGGGGCATCCTGCAAGCTCTAAATGTCCCTCTGGTTGCTTGTGTTCAGATATAGCCAAGCTGGTCTTTCAGTTAGAAAGTAGAGAAAAGTCCTACTAGTTCTGGGGAAACAGAAACTGGCCTCTTCTTCAGGAGAAGGAAGTAAAAGACAAATGAAGACATGTAAATACAGGCTTAGATAAAATTGCTCAAAATAAAGCACCTCCATACTACAATCTAATTTTAGAACATTGTCATCATTACTAAAAGAAAGTCCACATACTTATTAGCTTCCCCCAACATCTAACCTCAAGCAATTTCTAGTCTACTTTATGTCCCATAGATTTGCCTACTCTGGACATTTCATAGAAATGAAACTGTGGGATATGTGGTCTTTTTGGATTGGCTTATTTTACTCGACGTACTTTTATTAAGGTTTATCCATGCTGCAACACGTATCATTACTACACAACTGTGAATATACTAAGAAACATCACTTATACTTTAAATGGGAAAACTCTATGATATGTGAATTACATCTCTATAAAGCTCTTTAAAAAGGAGCACCTCAGGGAAGTGGCTAAGGTGCTCTCAAAGACCGCTTGAGGTGTTCCAGCTTCCTCATCTGGCAGACTAATAGCCCTTCCAGAGATGGTAGAAAGTCAGGAATTGGGATAACCAGGAGCGTTTAGGTAGTAGTGGCTTCCATGCCTGAATGCAATTATCAATTGGGCATGCAAAATGATAAACTCAAGTATTATCAACTCAAAATAAATCATTAATAATAGTTAACTTTTTAGGAATCTTTTGAGCAGAAATAATTTAGTCAATTAAAAATCAATTAAATTTCCAACCGGATCCAAACATGAAATTAAATTCCCGATCAGCCTATTTAGAATTTTGAAAAACTATTACCTACATTTGGAAAGCTTACTATATTCCATTCACAGATAGCCTGAACAAGTGACCTTGATTTCTTCTTTTCAGTGATACCACATTCAGTATGGAATGAAAAATTGGCAGTCAGGGAATGAAGGATGTGAGGTGAATAGTTTAATCCACATAAAAATTGGGAAATTTATCCAACACTTTATCAGTACAGAGCTCTAAGTTTGTTTTATGTGAAACAAAAAACTGCTGAAAGACAGACAACAAAAATTAAAAGTATTTATAAATGCATTTGGAACACACTAAAGGAAACAGAGAAATAATTTTGCAGCTGAAATGTGTAAATAAAAATGCATTATTTTAAGAAAAGATTCTCGTAGAATTTAGACACTGTAGTGAAATTTTGGACCTATTAAAATCATTCCATTTAAGAATTTCAATGAAGTTTAGAAGTCGCTCATAATTCCTGTATTAATTTGACTACATGTACTGACATTTTAATTAGGTTTTAACAGGATAACTTAATATTGATGTATGTAGATAAATATATGTATAAGTACATTTATATGCATATATAGTTATATACACTGTTTGTGTTTTTTTTCATTTAAAGGCCTTTTCAAAATTGGACTAACCCTAGCTAATGGTCATAAAGTATAAATAATAATATTAGTGCCCGTACAAATAAAGAATTGAATGAGATTACTAAGTGAACCTCAAAGGTCTGTTTTTTATTCATTATAGTTTTCTTTCTCTGTTTTATTCAATATAGTTTTCTATTATCTATATATATAGAGAGAGAATGTTGGTTAAAGTATTAAGTATGTTATGTATTTTTAAGTCTCTAGTTCCTCCCTTTGTGTCTTTTACGATAAATAATACAAAGGATACACACTAATTGTGACATCATTTGAACCAATATGCTAGTAATTTAATTTTAAACATTTGTGTGGAAACATAGTGTAGGTAATTACTAATGAGAGTTTAAGCTAACAGAGGGCTTCAAATTTATCCTTTCCTTTAGTTCAGCCTTTTTGCAATAAAAATAAGCATTCCTTCCCCAATTCTAAACTTTTCGGGACTTGGCGAATTTAGAACTCGGAGACACCTCAAAAAGAAGGACTGTGGCGAAATTGCTTATTTGGAGGTTAGCATTTTTTTCATTTTCAAGGGTTTTAAAATTTTGGGTTGTTTTTCATTGAGATAACGATCGTGAGCACTAAGTTGCTTGCTGGCCTTCAGTTTATGCTTCCCCTACTTCCCTTGTACTTATTCTATGTCTCCCATGACCATAATATAGATGATAATCCAGTGCAGGGATAATTTTATTCTTCCAAATTTTAACAAATTGCTCAAGCAGCAACTTTAATCAGAGATTGAAGTCCTAAATCCTAGAGTCACTACTTAGAAAAGAAACCCTAGGGCAGTGCTACCAAATGGAAATGCAATGCAAACCACAACCACAAACGTAGTTACAAAGTAAAGTTAAAAGAAGTAAAATTAATTTAAAATCTGTATTTAACCCAATATAGGAGGTGCGATCACAAAATATGGTGAATGCTGCTGCCAAGTGCCATCCAACGGAAAGTCAGGGATCTTCAATATGGGAAGCAGCATGTTGAATCTTAGTAACAGTGTGTGACAAGTTTCAACTTGTCTGGTGCAGTCAGTCGGGTGTGAGCTACAGTTGAGAGGTGTGTTTTAAAAGTGTGCCATAAATCATCTTCCATCATGACAATGGTCTGTGACGCACATCGCTTCTGGTATGGCAATTTCTGTCAAATAAAAATATTACGGTGTATCCACATCTACCTTATTCACCAGATCTGGCAGGGTGTGACTTCTGGCTCTTCCCCAAAGTCAAAATGACCATGAAAGGTAAATGTTTTGAATAGATTCAGGACATCGAGGCAGCCACGACAGCACAACTAAAGACACTCGTGAAAAATAACTTCCAGAATTGCTTCAGAAAGTGACAAGAATGATGGAATAAGTGTGTTTGAAGCAAGGGGGAGTATTGTGAGGGGGATTAATAGCAATGTGTCTTTTACTGTAATATTTTTTTTTAATTTAAAGATTTACCATATTTCTTGATCACAGCTCATAGGCAAAACATTATCACTTTAAATGTTATTGGTATAAAATTATTGAGATATTTTAGTTATTTTTCCATATTAAATCTTTAAACTCAAATTTGGACTAGCCACATTTCAAGTTCTGGTGTCTATGGTTAAAGTGAGGGTATTGACTGAGAAAGAATGAAATCCTATAAAATGGATCAAGCACGTGTAGAAAGACCCTGGTGAAACTGGAGACACTGAGCCCCTAAGTTATGATGAGCCTTCCCTGCCTGTAAAAGTGAGCACTCCAATGCCCAGTGGTACCTGTCTACCCCCATCTAAGCGGATTAATCCAATATTGCCTGAAGACACTGTAATGGCCAGCCCTGAAGCAGTTGTCTTGCAAGACAATGCTGATTCTTCTCAGGACCTTCCCCTCACCACCCTTCTTTGCCTTTAGACCTATAACTAGACTCAAGTCCCAGCAAGCCCCTAAAGATAACGTGACTCATGAGGAGGTGCACTACGCTCTAAAAGAATTAAAGAGTTTCTAATTTGTACAGACAGAAATCTAGGGAACATATGTAGGAATGGATATTGAGGGTGTAGGATAATGGTGGAAGGAGCATAAAATTGGATCAGACCAAATTATTGATATGGGTTCGTGAAGCAGATATTCTACATTTAATGTTGCAGCTCAGGGAATTAGGAAGGACTCTAACAGTTTGTGTGATTGGTTGGCTGAAACTTGGACTAAAAGGTAGTCCCAGGAAGTGACCTTCTTTGGTTTAATATAGAGGAAGGGATTCAAATGCGTGAGTCATGGAATGTTAGAGTGGTTTTGTCTTTTAAGACATACTCACCCACATTGGGTGTGTCCAGAAGACATACCATGACTACTACCATTACTGTAAGGGGATTCTTAGAATCATTGGAGAGCTCTGTGATCACTCTTCTCTGTAGGACAGACCTTATAAAGGGAACTATAGTCACTGAATTAGGAAACCTAAATGCAAAGGGACTAATTGGATCCTCTGGTGGCAGGGGTCACATGGCAGTGCTCAATCACCAAAGGCAAGGTTGGCGTGGTTCCCATAATGGAGAGATGGAAAGCAGCATCAAACAGCAATCAGAATAGTCTTAGTCACACAGACCTGTGGAACTGGCTAATTGATCATGGGATTCCTAGAAGTGAAATAGATAAAAAGCCTACTAAATTCTTATTTAATTTGTAAAATCAGAAAAGTTCTAGGTCAAGTGAACAAAAGTCTAACCTAAATGATGAAAACAGTGAGTCATGACCCCGAATCAATGCACAACCTGGAGCCAGTTTATGGACCTAGAATCTCAGGAATGAAGGGAAGGCCATGTCCCCTTGAGGAAGGACCCTGGTAGACTGCCAAGATTTATACTACTCTTCATTTTTTTCCCAGGCTTTCCCAAAGGGTCCTATAGTTTATGACTGTGAACTGGAAATTATCAGACTTTTCGAGGACTACTGGACACTGGCTCTGAAATGACACTAATTCCAGAAGACCCAAAATGTCATGTGGTCCATCAGTCAGAGTAGGGACTTAGGGAGGTCAGGTGATCAATGGAGCACAGGTGCATGACACATTGGGCCAGGTGGTTCCCTGAACGTATATTTTGTTTATTACCCCAGTTCTGAAATGCATTATTAGAATAGATATATTCAGCTCTTGGCAGAACCCCACATTTGTTCCCTGACTTGTGGAGTGAGGGCTGTTATTGTGGCAAAGTCCATTCAGAAGTCAATACAACTGTCTCTTCTCAGGAAAACAGTAAACCTAAAGGCTTACCACATTCCTGGATGGAATACAGACATTAGTGTCACCACCAAAGACGTGAAAGATGCTGAGGTGGTGATTCCTACCACATCACCAAAACATGCCTATTTTGACTGTGCATAAGACAGATGGATCTTGGGTAATGACAGTGGATTATCATTAACTTAACCAGGTAGTTACAGCTACCACAGGTAGTTACAGTTACAGACTCCAATTACAGCTGCTGTACCAGCTGCAGTTTTATTACTTGAGTAAATTAACATATCCCCAGGAACCTGATATGTAGATATTGTTCTTGCAAAATCTTTTTTTCTGATACCTGTTAGGAGATGACCAGAGGCAGTTTTCTTTCCATCAGCAAGACCAGTTATACACCTTTACTGTCCTATTTCAGGAGTACATCAACTCTCAAGCGCTATGTCATACTTTAGTTTACAGAGATTCCCGTGTTTCCCCGAAAATAAGACCTAGCTCTAATGGACCATCATCAGCTCTAATGCATCTTTTGGAGCAAAACTTAATATAAGACCCGGTCTTATTTTAACATTAAAATAAGACCGGGTATAATATAATATAATATAATATAACATAACATAACATAACATAACATAACATAATATAATATAATATAATATAATATAATATAACCGGGTATAATACAATAAAATATAATACTGGGTCTTATATATTAATTTTTGCTCCAAAAGACTCATTAGAGCTGATGGTCTGGCTACTTATTATTTTTAGGGAAACATGGTCTTAATCATCTTTCCTTTCCACAAGATATCACACTGGTTCATTGCATGGATGACTTTATGTTAATTGGACCTACTTGGCAAGAAGTAGCATTGAAGAAAAAAACAAATATCCATAACACGCATTTCCTGGTTTTCCATCACCATATGTGCCTGGACAAATTTGCCACCTTTGGCCAAGGATGTGTTGTCTTGTTATGAATTATAATCTTGGAGCAGATATAGGTTTTTCATCAAGTAGAATTCACAGGGATGTGGATTTTTGAGAATAGTTGAAATATCTTTGAGTTACTTAGAAAGTTTTTTCCTTAATTTCTAACAACAGAAACATGATTTCCCTTTTTCTAGTTGGAGTCATGAATATACAGTAAGAATGGATATACTGTTACCATTTTACATATTTTTCTTGTCATTAATCCATTCTTCTTTTTGAGTCCATTTGTTAATCAAGTTATTTTGCAATTTCCTAACCACCATTTAGGATTTGACCATCACAAATCATGTTGTGTTTGTTAATTTGATTTTGTGAATTCCAAACAGAAGATAGAGGATGGTGAATCTAGCCTCATTAACTTTCAACCACCATAATCTGGAAGATCATTCAAATTTTATAATCAGCAAAATGGCAGAACCAGGCATTATAGTATTGAAAGCATGACACATAGCATTGAACTCTTTGTTATTATATTAATGAAAGAATGTGGTCAAGGTCAAAGAGTGAATATGAGAGAAGAGAGGTTTGTTTTGCTTATGGAATGGGAAAGGGAGAAGTAAATCTGCTGGTAAGTTTGTCTGCTTCTTACAAAAAGTCAGAGTTTTATTAAGGTAAATGAACTCTGCTTTACTCGTATTAGTTACAAGGAATCTGCACTTAACTAGAGCTGATTACTTAAAACAGAATCTTCAATCTTGGGTACCTACCCTCAGAGGTACCCAGACTTTTCGAGTTGTCTTCTGGAATGAGTAGTCTTAGGAAATTCCTCAACTTCATGTATCCAATTTTCTTATATTTATTTGCTTTAGATTCTAACTTTTTTTTTATATCCCTTCCAAAATTGCTTTGTCAAGCTTTACAAAAGAAGCACAGACATCTCAATTACTTCAAAGTATGATGCATTGCCATGTGGTGCACAAAACTTCTTTGTATATAACAGACAATTCAAAATATCGCTGTTGGCATTAAAAAAGTCAATGACTTAACACATGGATGATATAAGCTTTTGCAAGCCAAGTGGTTTCTATTTCTTTACTTAAAAAAAATAATAATAATAAGGGAGATTTAACTGACTTTCCATCTAGTAGATTATTAATTTTTTCCCCATAAATTACTATGTGATCTTTCGTATATAACTTTAGAGGAATTCAAAGACTTTTGTGACATTGTTACAAATAATTTTTCCAGTTTCAATTATTTAAATGAAAAATGATTCTAGGCTTTTTGATATTAATATGTTTATAGTGATGGAACCACAAAACACCCCAAATAGCCAAAGCAATCCTGAGAAAAAAGAACAAGACCACAGGTATCACATTCCCTGACCTCAAATTATACTACAAAGCAACAATAATCAAAATAGCAAAATACTGGCAGAAAAACAGACACAATGGCAATTGAAACAGAATTGAGAGCCCAGAAATAAACCCATATATATATATGTGTGTGTGTATATATATATATACACACAATTATATATATATATATATATATATATATATATATATATATATATATATAATTTTCAACAAAGGAGCCAATATAAAAATATATATATAATGATATATATATATATCATTATACATTATTATATTATATATTATATATTTATATGTATACATATTAATATATATTATATATTATTATATTGTTATATATATTATATATAATATATATATAATTTTCAACAAAGGAGCCAAAAACATACAATGGAGAAAATAAAGCCCTTTTAATCAATGGCTCTGGAAAAACTGGAAAGCCACATGAAAAAGATTGAAACTAGACTATTTGTCACCATACACAAAAGTTAACTCAAAAAGGCATAAACATAAGACATGAAACAATAAATTCTATAGAAGTAAGCAGACGTACTAAAATTATGGACTTTGGATTCAAAGAGGACTTTATGAATTTGACCTCAAAGGTAAGGGAAGTAAAAGCTAAAATAAATGAATGGGACTATATCAATCAAACTAATAAGCTTCTGAACAGCAAAAGAAATCATCAACAAAATAAAGAGGCAACCAACCAAATGGGAGAAGATATTTGCAAACAACATCTTTGATCAGGGATTAATATCAAAATATATAAAGAACTCATACAACTCAAGAACAACAAAATAATCTGATTTAAAAATGGGCAGAGTAACTGAACAGACACGTCTCCCAAGAAGACATACAAATGGCCAACAGATATATAAAAAGAAGTTCAACTTCTCTAGCTATTAGGGAAATGCAAATCAAAATCACAATGAGATATCATCTCACACCTGTTAGAATGGCTACTATAACAAGATAGAAAATAAAAAAGTATTAGAGAGGTTGTAGAGAAAAGGGATTCGTTGTACACTGTGGGTGGAAATATATATTGGTGAAGCCTCTATGGAAAATGGTGTGGTGTTTTCTTAAAAATTAAGAACAGAGCCACCATATGTCCCAGCAACCCTTCTTCTAGGTATCTACTTGAAAACTTAAAACATGATCATTCATAAAGATATATGTACACCTCCATGTTCATTGTAGCATTTTCACAATAGCCAAGACATAGGAACAACCTAAATGTCTTTTGGTGGATGATTGGATAAATCAGATGTGGTACCTATATACGATAGAATACTACTCAGCTATAAAAATAACTGTTTCTTGCCAGTTGAAGCTACATGGATGATCTTGAGAATATTTTGCTAAGTAAAATAAGTCATATCGAAAGAGTAAAACTATATGATTTCACTTATATGTGGGATATAAAACTGAAAGTCACAAACAAAGAAAAAAAACTCATAGAAGACACAAACAGCATAGTGGTTACCAGATGGAAAAGTGGGTGGGAGGAGACTGAAATGGGCCGGGGGTCAAATATATTGTGATCAAAGGAGATTTGACTGGGTGGTGAACACACAATTCAATATACAGTGATGTATTATAGAACTAAACACTTTAAACCTATATAATTTTATTGACCAATGTCACCCTGATAAATTTAATATAATTTAAAAAATAGAAAAATAGAAAGGAAATTGATGCTAAGTATTACCTCAATCAAGCAATACATTTTATTCATTAGTAAATACAAGAATTTGAAAAGAAATAGCATAGCCTTTTCCATCTTTTCAATAGATGCATTTCAAATAAAATTTGGTTTCAAAAATTATTAATTAAATTTAGTAATACATTAATGTTTTTTTTGATATTAATAAAATTGCAACGGTAAATCAATCTAGAGCAGATACTTAAACCTTATCACCATAGAGCATTTAAAAAAAATGCATATAAATATAGACTCTGGTCAAGATGGCGGAGTAGGTAAGAGAGCAGATCTGGTGGTCCCAGCTACTTTATTTTGGCAGAAGTACAGTCACAATCTTGATATATTTTACTGCACAGAAACCAGTCTTTTGGAGCTCACTCTTCTTTGACATATTATTTTCCATCTGTATTTGCATAGTATTTTTAATCCAGCAAAGAAAAAAAATGGATGATAAAAATCTACTTGCAGTACCATGTGTATCTGTTTCTAATTCTGTTAACTTAGCTAATACATACTAAAATCTTGACTTAAAAATGGATACAATTTATGTACATGTTTTTGTTTCAGAAAAGTATGATAGTATAATCAGTGAAAGAATTGATCATAAAAGTATATTTCATGAAGTCAAAATTATGTGGAGAAAGTGAAATAGAAATATGGAAAGAGGATAAGTAATATGAAATTTCTGGCTTTTAAAGACCTCTTACACATATATTTTTGAATGGATGATAGCGAGTATCAAAAATTTACTATATTTTAATTCCATCAGATACATTTAAAATAGTCAACAGTTTATTTCAAACTGCCAGTGTTTGCATTAATAGTTTGCCTAAAATTACATCACTTGCAACTATTTAAATTACAACAAAATTTTAGATGTCAAGATAAAAATATGGGAGGAGATACACAGATTTTCAAATACTTGAACTGGTTAATCAAGCATACGGTGATGGCTAGTGCTTTACAAAATAATAGGAGTACAAATCAGGAATATCCATCTTAAAATTGAGAAAGAGTCAGAGACATGAGTACACAGAAGAGCAAGAAAAAGATAGAAATATTTACTCTGAGTAAATACATTTTAATATTAAAATAGAAGAAAGATGACTAAAGGAGTAAATGAAACCTCCTTTCCACTCATTGGCGAATAATTGTGTAAAAGTGAAGCAGCAGAAAATGAACTTAAGATTTGAATTCAGAAACAAAATTAATTTCAGTGTTATTACATATTAACTGTTTAACTTTGGGCCAGTCACAAAACATATTAAAAGCTCAATTTTCCCAAATGTAAATGGGAAGTCTGTCTTTACAGCTTATTAAAGACTAAATATGGTAACATATCACTTACCACCATTACACTTAGTGAATATTTACTGAATACAAATTGAAGTAAATATGAATACAGTATATGTTTTGTTGTTTCCTACTGGAAAATGTGTTTCTTTGTCAGTGCCCTAAATAAGAATCCTAATTAGGAATTTTTTTTTTTACTAGCAATCACCCATCCATGTGGACATTGTCAAGCCTCTGGTCATTGGAGTAACACCCAGAAAAGATAGCGCACTCATCATTTCATATACCTGAACACTTCTTTGAGCAGAAAGAGGAATGTACTGAGAAATGCTAAAGGTGTGTTGAATACATGACATTATATTATTAGAGATGCTAAAATCTAAATGCTCAAAATACACATTATTTTGCAACTATATGTAAAATATCTAAGATGTATTAATCAGATGTTTGATTTTCCATAAGGGGATCTCTATTCATTCTTTGCCCATCAGCAATGCAAGCTAGCCAGTGAAAGAGTGGAACACTACATCCATACTTTTGCCAGATTGAGAGTTAATATTGAAGGAAATAGTATGTTGTCCTATGGAACTGAAATACCAAAGAACGAAATATTTCTAAGTGTTGTTCAGCAACTGACAATGAGTCATTTCAGAGTTCTGAGATACATAAGTATATTACTTAAAAAAACAACACACAAAAAAAGCAAAAAAAAACAAACAAGCAAACAAACAAAAAATCATTACTCTATCCATTGTGTACCCCAAGCAACTGTAATGAGTTGACTAGCAAAATACCTTCACAGCTGTTAGCAGATACCATTTACAATAGTAATTTTTCTTACAATAAAATAACGTTGATACCTGAAGTATTGTTATTTCTTCTGTTGAATTCACAACAATAAAAATCGCATATATTATCATCCTCTAACACTTGATAATATGTAATTATATTTATATATTTCAAAATACTAAGCATTTTTTTATTTTGAATTTTTCAAATGTTGTTATCCTATGCAATGCTATTGTAAATTGGAATGTAATAAACAAGCTTGGAAATTTCAGCAGGGCCTCGAATAGCAGTTTTTGTTTTTGTTTTGTTTTGTTTTGTTTTTCCTGAGACTTTGACCTGAATCTTATGTTAATGATGAAACTTAGTAATCTTTTTGTTTATTTAAGGTCATTATCTGTACTGAACTTGGGAAACATGTTAAAGAAAAACGTGTCTTTGGCTGACAATTGGAAACTCTTTTATGAATCCTTAAGTGAGAATTGAAGATACTGAGACAAGAAAATGTTAAATTAGCTAACTGGATAATCAAGACTTGTCTCTTGGCTTTATATTTTTATGAGGACATTTCAGTCCTTTTTATTGTACAAAGTAGGACAGTTCACCAATAATGATAAAATACAGATTTACTTCAAATTATTTTTCATAAATGCTGCAAGAAATTCAGCTTAAGTCATTAAGGAATTAAAGATAAAACATGGTCAAAATGTTTATTTCATACTCTGAGAAATGAAAATCAGTGCGTCGTCTATTCTTATATATTCATTAGGTGACACAAACATAATATTTCAAAAAAGAATTTTCATAGTGTCACATAAAATTCATTGGGTTTGAAACATGAAATTAAAGTTTCATAATAACTTAATAGCTCCAAAGCAACACCAGGAGCTTTATTAGTATTTTTTTTTATCTTTTGTTTTTTTACAACTAGTTTTTATCATCTTTTTCCAACAAAATACTCAGATTTGTTTCAAATTTTTGTCTCTAACAATTCTCGTCTTTATTGACTTACTTATACTCAGTAAGACACTGCAATAGCTTTTAAAATCAAATATCCAAAGCAAACACTGAAAATTCATATTAAATGATATGTTAATGATTAATAGTATTAAAGTTAAAAATCTGTAGTTTTAAAATTATATATATATATATTAAAATCACATATATATGATTGCTAATGCTATTTAATTAGTATATGATAAACACTGAAATAT
Organism: Rhinolophus ferrumequinum; assembly: GCF_004115265.2. Lineage (NCBI taxonomy): Eukaryota > Metazoa > Chordata > Mammalia > Chiroptera > Rhinolophidae > Rhinolophus > Rhinolophus ferrumequinum. The sequence continues at coordinate 81,307,442 of NC_046287.1, forward strand.
TAAGCAGGTATTGATAAACTATTATGCAAACTATTAATAATGTATTGGTATTTAAATACTACTAATGTTTTTTTAGATTAATTACTGGCACATGGTATCATATTATAGCAGTAATTCCTTTCCAAATAAGCTAACGCAATTGAACTTCCTCAGATTCAAGCATCCATGAAACTAGATGAGCTAAGAAACTGGGCAAGTCATAAAAATTCAAAATACTTTTCTAATTGCAAAGTCAATCCAAGGCAAACTGTCACTATCTGGGTAACTGTCTTGGATAGTAGTGCAGACTAGTTATGACAAAGAGTGTTTGATGGCAACTTTTTTTATGTTAGTAGGTGCCAATTAGAAATCTGTTAATTTCATTTGAGATAGATAATCGACTTACAGCAAATCCTGCAATGTTTTTAAGCGGCTTTGGTCTTTCTACTGACTCCTCCCAGTTAAGAAACTATGTTGAAATGATTTTTTCCTGATTCAGTTTTTCATTCTATGGGGGAAAGAAACAAACAAAAACCAAAAAACCTTTTTTTCCTTCTACTTGGGAAAAGGTTGCCCAAGCCACTTTATTGCTTGGTAAATCATTTCAATCTTATCAGTTCACTCTATTCCCCTTCTTTGCTTATCAATAAATAATTTGTGTTAAATAATTTCCTTAAAAACTCCACTGGAGTGTCATTAGAGTTTAAGATAGCAAATTCCTCTCTTCTGTGCCAGTTTTAATTTTTTAATATAATGGAAAATTTGAACAGTACAGAAATATTGAAAGATTTTTACAGTGAGCACCTATATATTGCCTATCATTAGATTCTATCATCCATATGGTAGACTTTAGGTGACATTAGGTGACTTAGGACATATTCATCCATCTCACTTTTGATGCAATAAAAATACATTGCAAAAATCTATACACTTCCACCAAATACTTCAGTTTTTATAACACTAACTGGAATTGAGTATTGCTTAGATTTTTTTCGTTAGATGAAAAAAATTTCATAGTACAAGGAAATGCACAAATCTTAAATGCGTGTTTGCTAAGTATGACAAATGCATACATCTTTGTTATCAAGATATAAAATGTTATGATCATCTAAGAAAGTACTGTCTTGCTTTATCCCATTAGATCACCACTGCAAAAGTACTCAATTTAGACCAGTTTTTACAAGGTGAAAAATTAAAAGTGGAAAAGATGCCATTTACAATAAAAGACAATATAAATAGGCATGATTTAATGAAATTTATTAGCCTCTCAATCCTTGGATTGATCAGGAGAAAGTTCTCTGTGAAAAACAACAACTCTCTAGAGATATTTTATTCTGAACTACTAATATTCATTTTTCAATTTATATTTTATAACATTCAAGAAATGTAACCTTGGAAAATATTTCTTAAATGGTAATATTATGCCATCTGCCTAAACAAATTGCTACACTGTAGTCCATAGACAAATCTTTACAATAGGGTTGAGTACAGATTTTATTGCTATAGTGAATGGCTTCTGGACCAGAAAATGTGTACCTTGCTTTTAAATCTTTTATAATGTTCCCGTTCTTGTTCCTACAGCTAGAGTTGCTCATTCTTTTCTTAAAGTACTGTTCCCTTTATTGACTCAAAGATTACTATCAGATGTCACCTACACTACTTAACCATATATCATAATGCCCATTAAACTATGTGCCTATGAACGTATGGAAATAATACTAAATAATGCTGGGCACAGAGGCTCAGTGCACCCATGCATCAGGATAAGTAATAAAATGTTTTACTGACTAGACATGTTGTACTTTCAGACAGGGTTGCAAAAGGTCCCCAGTGCCCTCTTTACAAGAATATGTCAAATGATTTCATTGGATGTTATTCCCATGTAAACTTGTAAACTAAAAAAATTGGGAGATGTACCTAAACTATGCTTTCTCTTAGTAATTTGTCACATGAGGGAATCACTTGAGTTTAAGAATTTGCTGAGACCCTAATTGTGTCCTTTTGTCTTTTTCAAGGAATGACACAGCTGGGTGCAGGACATAACTGTAAATATGGGGTGACTACTATATACTGTGAGAGAATAATTCTTTGGTTTATAGCAGGAGAACTTTACTAGGCTACCATTACAGACCAGTAAAGAGCACAGTACCTCTAAAACCAACCAAGAGCTGATGAACATGCAACCAAGAAAAATTGGAGAGCTAAACACTAAAGTTAAGGTATTACCTTCTAATTCCTATGTAGCATTGCTTTAATAATAATAATAATAGCCAATTATTGCAAAACAGACAAAAGTTTTCATAAATTAAAATATCTAAATTGATTCCAAATACATTTGAATATTCGTCAGCCCCCATGATCAGAAAGACTCTTTTTAAATGTATTCTAAATATTTTATCCTAATTTGAGGTACAACATTATCAAATATCACCCACAATTTTATTGTAATCCTTCAAAAATTTTTGATCGTTTCTTAGCCATGAATATCAGTGGATGCTGGTAAATGCAGGAAATACAACGTTGTAAAAATAATTTAAAGCCATTAATATTGAAATCATTACTTTGGTAGTCATTCAGGTTCTCCAAGCACATAGTAGAATTTTCTGTGTTTTACCACTTTGAAGTAAAATGTGGCTATATATAAAGTATGACTTGCTTTGGTCAATAAACTATGAGATGAAGGTATGCGTACCTCCTCCAGACAGAGGTCTGAAGATCCCAGAAGGGGTTTTCCAAAGTGTCTTTCCTACTGCGATAGTGCCTTGCAATGCTCCAGATGTAATCCCTCCATCATTCTGGGCCCTGGAGGAAGGGGTGGAGAAGAATGGAGACCCCAGCCAACTTAAGATGTTCATGAAACACCAGCAAGAAACAAGCCTTTACTGGGGGTGTTTGGTGTTTGTTGCTACAACACGAATTAGACTGTTTTAAGTGATCCCACTAACAGGTGCTGCCATAACAAAGCATAACAAATGTGGCATTGTCCTAATGGTCAATTAGGCAAGAAACAGATATTGCATGATAGAATGTTAGTGATACATAACACAGAGTACAAAAGGGTTTGGTAAACTCTTACCTCCCTTACCTTGGCAGGAAGACCATACACTTCAAGAATAGGTGGCTCTAAGAGAAGAAATTGCAAAGTAGAATACTAACTTTGTGTTCAGGTAGGGCTGCATTTGGAAAACACAGGAAAACAAAAAACAAACAAACAAAAAACCCAGAAGATCTGATTTAAGAAAAGGTTCCAGTTTAATAACAGAATAAAAGAGAATGAAGTGCAGAAATTTTAGGGACTTGTAGGGATGGAGGTAAATGGTCCTCAATCCCAAATGATAAACGATAAAATTGAAAAGGTACTTGAGAGTCAAGGCTGATTACAACTAAGCCTTCTAGCAAGTATCAAATCAATGCTATAGTCATCAGACCTATTGTTAAAGTACCTAAATAAATTAAGATGCCTCAAAGCACAGACATTTATGGTGTGACATCCAGTAAATCCTTTGAATGTAAGAGCTGGCTTAGAGAAAGAGTCAATATGGGACTCTTAAATCTAAGTCTCTTAAAGTCAAGGTATCTACAATTAACTTATGATAAAAGGCATGAGAAAAGAAAGCAGTACATGTAGCAAACCTCAGAATTCTTTAGAAGTAGTTTTGGATTTAGCTTTTAGCTCACGGAGATAAATGGAATAAAATGTGTAAGAAGCCAAGGAAGTTTTACATATTAATTTTAAAAGTTTACCACTCCCATCTTTTGGGAATGACAATGTGTTTAAGATTCTGAGTGGGAAGAAGAGTGGTAGAAATTTCAGAAAAAATTTGAACTTGGAGAAATGAAATGCATGGCATGAAGATTGTGAGGAATTCCAATGAATCCACCCACATTCAAGGGTGTGAAATCCACCACCATCCTGTGCATACCCTAGAGCACTATCTGCCCATAAGCACATCTTTGGGCCTCTGAGTCCTCACCCTGATTTAGGCAGGCTTTCAAGACAAGTAGCAGGATCAACTGAATAGAATCTGCTATTGCTATCTTAGCCAGAATAGGTCATTTCTCTTCATTGATAAACATCATATATTCATAGTTCTCACTTAAAAATAGCAATACTTAATACAAAATGACAATGAAATTATTGGTTGTTTTGACAATTTAAATTAGTTGTAATTTTGCTAGATTTTATTGATGGCCAATTTAAAATATATATGCAGAAATAATTTATCATAGGCATGTAAGACATTCAAAATATGTTTGTGGTTACCAAAATTTCAAACATAGAAAAATGTCAAGTATTTTTTATATGGGAATTTTTCCATTGAATATAGTTATGATGTCTTCCTTCAAAAATGAAGGATCAAGCAATCCATGAATGAATATTTTGGCTTCAGATGTACAATTCACCAAAGATCAATTTGTACTGGTCTATAATACTGGCCAGAAAAATGTTTTGGTTTATATTTCTGCCCAATTTTAATTTTAATTATAGATAATGCATTTGAATCAATTTTTCCAACTGGATTTTAGGAAGAATCATTGAAATGTGAAGTTACTATTCTTGGGGTACCAGCCTTGAAGGAGATAAGCCACTTGGAGAAAGACTGCTGGCTGGGAGGAGATGATGCAGGAAGAGATGAGTGGCCGTAAGTAGAGCAGCTGCAATACATAAATTGATGTTTGGGTGATGCTGTAAAACCCACTGAGGGTTAATCATTTTTCCAAGATGACACAGCTAGGAAATGTTCAAGAAGGGACATGAACTGGCATGGCTGCAACCAGAGGGAATGTGGATTTAAAGAATGCCATGTGATAGATATCATCTCCAAATAGTGAGGATATCCTGTCCCACTTTGAGTTAAGACAGGCAATTAATGATAGTTATTTTTATTTTTTTATTTTTTATTTTTTATTTTAAAAGTTTACCACTCCCATCTTTTGGGAATGACAATGTGTTTAAGATTCTGAGTGGGAAGAATCCCACTCACTTATTTTGTTTCTTTCCCCATCTTTTACACTGGCCAATAAATAGCCTAAATTCACAGTTTAAGGAGATCGGTGTTCAGTGGCCTGAATTTGCTCAATGCCAAAAGGTGGCTCATGGAAAACTGAAATAGGTTGGCCCAGAAAGTATTCTACAATAAATGAAAAAATGCAATTTCATTCTTTCCCCCATATTATAGGGTTGATTAAAAAGTGTTATTGTTCCATTTTTAAAATATATGTTCTAAAATTTTTCCCCTTTACCATACAAGGCCGCATGAAACTACAAAAGCAAGCACCTTCCATATAGCAATAAATAGGCACTTAGAAACTCATGAAAGATCATACAGTTTCCTTGTGGACAAAGTGCTAACTCCATTAGTGCCACAGGCTGATTAAATCACCCAGATTACTTTTCAAAGGTGTTTCAGCCAATTAAGCCAGTTCAATTCATCTCTGCTTTCTGGGGTCATAAAGACTTTAGAAACAAATTTAAGGTCTGGCCTGTTAGGGAAATGACTTGTGAAGTTGTTTTTATATCAGGTTTTTATGTGAGGTTAATTTTAAATTATTAATTTAAAATTAATAGTAACCAAAAAAGTTTAAAATGATCTGAAATAAAGTTTAAAATAGTATGTTTTTTTTTAAAATTTAAAATCACCATGATATGGCCTTTCTTAATTATATTCAGAAAATACTTTTCCTTTCCTTCTCTGAACAGACGTAGAAAGCTGTGAACTGAGCAAACCAACCAACTGGAACAGAGGAAGAAATAAGCTGAATTCATTTTCAGTCAGGTGACCCCATCAAGGAACTATCTTCTTGTAGCATTACCCTGAAGGATAATTCCACCTAGCAGCACACAGGAAAGGGTGAATTTGATCTCTGAAGTAACATGCATCTAGTCAATGCAGTTTAGCCGATTAGGTTGTGCAATTTCTAGAACTATACAGATATTGCTTCTGATATCTCTGCCCAAGGCGTCAGGTTCACTACAAAACATCATCTATCATCAGATCTTTGACCAAAATGAAAACAAGGAGCTGACCAGGGGGTAAAGAGATTTATGTAAATTGACAGCAGCAAATGCTACATGAATAAATAAATTCCTATTTCATTGTGCTAAAAAGAGCACTGAGTTTTTATTGTTTATGATACAATTTATAAAGGGTTCACATATTTTATATATATTTTAAAGGAGGAGCTAAATATTTACTTAATTTTGATAAGTAAAGTAATAAAACTGCATTTTTCTATAATGTGCTCAACAGTAAAAATTTGAATACAGCTAAGTCTCAAGCCAATCATTAGATCACCTCTCACTTAACAATAATCACTGGATTCAAGACCCCTCCTTGATGGTCTTAAAATTAATTTGTACAGTAATCGGTTACATCATAAGTCTATCTCCTCAAAAGAGACATTTATATAAATAACAGCTTATACAAAATAAAATTTGTTGTTGTTTAATTTCTTGATTTTATTTTATTTTTCATGCAACACTCCATGGATGGTAGATACAGGCTGGTATGATGGCTCTGTTTGAAAAATCCATCCAAGGACCAGCCATCATTTACCTTACTGCTCCATTATTCCTATGTTATTTCCCTCTAAACCATTGTCTAAGATGGCAAACCTACCACTTCTGCATTTCAGCCAGCAGAAAGGGGAAAAGGGAAAAGGAGAGCACTTTTTACATTTAAGAACACGATTCAGCTGTAGGTTTCATTTGCATTTATATGTTATTTGAGTAACTTAGTCATAGGAAGACATCTGGCTGCAAAGGTGGATGAAGAATGCTGCACTGTTTGGCCAGCCTTGTACTCAGAACCTTATTACCATAGGATAAAGGAAGAACATAAAGAGACTACCAGCAAACTCCACTACAGATGGAAAAAATATAATCACCTTAAACAGGTAAATAACAAGGAAAGATGCTTTAGGAGTTCAGAGAAGAATTATTTCGTACAGTATAGTGTATGTGGGCTCTACTCCTATTGAGTCTCTGGTAATGAGGTGATGAAAAGTGCACCTTCTGATAAAGCTGCAATCTGCAGTGCTCCGTAGGCTAACCACCAACAAATGCAAACTGACACTACTGACATGGATTAGTGTGCATATCAACAATCTCCTAATGGCTTTCATCCTTTCTATCACATTTGACCTTGCCTTTTGGAGGCATTTGCTAAATGATTAATTATTCATTCTATAACTTGATCCTTGAACAACTAAACTACTTCCCGGAAGCAAATATAGATGTGTTTTAGAGCATCAGAATCAATCAATTATTCATTGATTGTGTGCCTTTTATTTGCCTAGTACGTGCCCATGCCTAAGTTAGGCAGTCTGTGAGATATAAAAATAATGGAATATGTGGTCTTTGACCTCAAAGGACTTATAATTATAATGAAATAAATACTAAACAGGATGTTGGGCTAGGGTAGCTATAAGTAACGACATCAGTGTCTATCTTCATGGTCTTCCATTTAGCCCCAAGAGTCCAGTCCAAATTACAACCTATCTCCAAAACAGTAGAGGTAGAAAGTGGGTTCAAAACAAACTGAAAATCTGAAAATGAACAACAATGAAAAAATTGGTGGCAGTGAGGAAAAAGAAAAATGCAGATCCAAATTTTAGATTAGGATTTTAATAGATTATCATCACCATACAGGAAGAAGTGAAGAACCAAATACACAACTCACATGTGAGTACCTCAATAGGTTATTTATGGAAAGAAACAGAAAGAAAATGAGTAACCACATGCTATAAGTGGAAGAGAAAAAATAAATAAATAAAAAACTTTGGAAAATGAAAGGAAAGCTGGAGGCAAACAGTTGTATCTCAGAGATAACAGTGTTTGCACCCAGGACAGTTGGTCAGAGACTTAGTTACAAATCATGAGAATGAAGAGAAGAAAAGTCTATGTTTGGACTTTGTGAAAATGGTAAGGTTTAACTCATTGAAGCGTGGGTGCATTCTCAATGCCTGAGGTCTGTGGGACTTCAGTAGGTTGGACACTATCAGGATCCTCATCTCTTTTCCTTTAAAGTTATAAATGTTCTTTTACACATTTTTACATGGAACAATTATGTTCACATAGCCTCGTATCTTGAGGAAATTCCAGAAGTCTATTTTGGATAACTAGCTTTCCCTGTGGTCAAAGGGTCAACAAGTGAACCTTCCATCATATAGGAATATTATGCAATGGAGGAAGGAAAGGGCATTTCTCCCAGGAGGTAGATTTAGTGGGGACATTGTCACTTTCCCTTTGCAACTCCTTTTGAGTTGCTCCTTTTATGAATTACTTTATTTGTTATATTTGGCGTGATTCCTGGTATAGCTAGCATACGGGTAAGATAAAGGTTGTTAGACCACATGCTGGGTGTTACTTGATAATTAGGGATTGGGTGTTTTGAAGTAGCTGTAACAGCTATTACAGAGATAGGGTTGGTCATTTGAGAGAGAAGAGCATATGAGTAAGGTAGGGGTGATAAGAAAAACAGACACTAAACAAGATAAAGGGGGGTGACAATTTTTATTGTGAAATTAGCTCCGTAATTTCTCAGGCTGTAGCAAACCCCAGGGTAACTTGACCTTCTTTCTATAAAGCCCTGGAGACTTGTTTTGGTCCTCATTCAGTCTGATAATGATGTCCCTTGATGGTACAGTGACAGAGAGATACAAAAACTTAAGAACTCTTGTTTGGGCTGTAAGTTCACCCAGAAAATTATTTTTAGTTATAAATCCATCAATTTTTAATATTCCTTTTAAAGACTTTTGGAAAATATTTGGTTTCATTTTGAAAGTTTATTTAAACATCTTATATACAAAGAATGCCAAAAAATTATGTACATATTTTAAGAAAAGAAAACTGTATTAAAATCAAAATAGTCTATATATACTGATAACAAAAGATGAATACAAGTCACGCTTGACTTCTGCAATTATAAGAAGTGCTCAACTCACAGTTGTTACCATCAGCGTCTAGGCATTTTGGATTATGGCGAACTACTGCTTGAGAAACAGTGACCAAAGTGTCCACTTGTATACATTTTTTTGTCACCTCCCCAGTATTTCTAAACTGCATTAACAAATTAACGTTTTATTTAAGGTATTGGACTACACTAAATCAACATACAGAGTTTTTAGGGACTAATTACTTTTAAGTGAAACACATAAAAGATAAGAGTAACACATTAATGGGGAAAAAGCAGAATCTTGAAGTTGGTTCAGAAAATACAGGACTCATACAAGAAGTAGATAATCCAAATAGGCCTATATCTATCAAATAAATTGAATCAATAATTAATGACCTTGCAAACAGAATGCAATGGGCACAAATGTAGTCACTAGTGAATTCTACCAAACATTCCAAAAAAAAATTACACAAATTTTCTATAATCTTTTTCAGAAGAAATACTTCCTAACTCATTCTGAGACTAGAATTACCCTAACACCAAGACCAGGCAAAAGCATTTCAAAAAAAAACACAAAACTATAGGCCAATATTTCTCATGAACATAAAGCAAAAATTATCCACAAAATATCAGAAAATTTTTAGCAAATCCAACAATGTATAATAAGAATTATACACTATGACAAAGTGGGAGTTATCACAAGTATACAAGTCTGGTTCAACATTTTGAAGTCAATTAATGTAATCCCTTACATCACAGGTTAAAGAAGAAAAATCACAAGATCATATAAATAGATGCAGAGAAGCATTTGACAAAATCAAACATTCATCCAAGATAGAAGCTCTCAATAAACTAGGAATAGATGGGAACTTCCCCAACTTGATAAAAAATATCTATATAAAGCATACAGCTAACATCCTACTTAATGATAACAAATTTAAAGCTTTCTAACTAAGATTACCAATGTCTTTCAATATCATGCTCAAAACACCAACTAATGCAATAAAACAAGAAAAGGTATATAGAAAAGAAGAAATGAAACTGTGTTTGTTCAAGGGTGATATGATGGTCTATGTTGAAAATATAAAAGAATCAATCAATCAATCAATGAAAAAGAAACCTCAAAAAACAAAAAAAAAATGAAACAAGAATAACTCATGAAATTATTTCACTGTTATTTCAGAGCTGTAGGATGAAAGGCTAGTATACAAAATCGATAAACTTCCAATATACTAGCAACGAACTGGTCAAATTGGAAGTTAAATATGCAATACCATTTACATTGGCACCCCTAAAGTGAAATACTTAGGTATACATCTAACAAAATATGTATAAGACCTATGGGAGAAGAACTACAAAACTGATGAAAAAATATCAAAGAACAACTAAATAAATAGAGAAATGTTGAGTATTCATGTATAAGAATATTGCCAAGATATCTGTTCTTCCCAAATTGGTGGATAGATTTAACACAATATCAATCATAATCCCAAAAAATTATTTTGTGGATATTGACAAAATAATTGCAAAGTATCAAAATACCTATAACAGCTCACACAATATTAAAGGAAAAGAACAAAGTCAGAGGACTGACACTACCTGACTTCAACTTACTATAAAGCTAAAGCAATAAAGATAGTGTGCTATTGGTGAAAGAATAAACAAACAAACAAACAAACAAAAATCAATGAAACATAATAGAGAACCCAGAAGTAGACCCACATAAGTACAGTCAATGGATCTATGAAAATGACACAAGGGAAACACAAGGAGAAAAGGTAGTGATTTCAATAAATTGTGCTAAATTAACTGTATCCACTTGGAAATAGAAGAAGGAGGAGGAGGAGGAGGAGAGGGAGAGGGAGAGGGAGAGGGAGAGGGAGAGGGAGAGGGAGAGGGAGAGGGAGAGGGAGAGGGAGAGGGAGAGGGAGAGGGAGAAGAAAAGAAGAAGGAGAAGAAGAAAAAAGAAGGAGAAGAAGAAGAGGGAAAAAGACATCTAGACATAAACCTTACACCCTTCAAAAAAAATTAACTCATAATGTACCAGAAACATAAATGTAAATGCAAAACTATCAAAACTCCTAGAAGACAACACAATACAAAATTAGACAACCTCAGGTTTGGTAATGACATTTTAGATGCAACCACAAGAAAAATTCATTAAAGCAGCTAGACTGACATAAAGTAAAAATTTTAAATGTTTGCTCTCTGAACTACACTATCAAGTGAATGCATTGACAAGCCACAGACTGGAAGAAAATATTTGCAAAACATATGTGATAAAAACAAACAAACAAACAACAACAAAAAAACTGCAATTCAAAACATACAGTTATCTCTTAAAACCCAACAATCAAAAAAACAAATAAACCATATTGGTAAAATTTCATTTTTTTTATGGATGAGTAATATTCTATTGTATATATGTGCCACATAGAGGGTATTATGCTAAATGAAATAAGTCAGAGAATGACAAATACCGTATGATTTCACTTATATGTGCAACCTAAACAACAAAATAAATGAACAAATAAAACAGACTCACAGATACAGAGAACAAACTGACGGTTGCAAGATGGAAAAGGTTAGGGGGCTAAGTGAAAAATGTGAAGAGATTACGCGTAAATTGGAAGCTACAAAATGGTAATGGGATATAGAGTACATCATAGAGAATATAGTCAATAATATTGTAATTACTATGTATGGTGCCAGGTGAGTGCTAGACTTATTGGGAGGATCACTTTGAAAGTTATATAAATGTCTCACAATTATGCTGTACACATTAAACTAATATAATACTGTATGTCAACTGTAATTGGAAAATAAAAGAAAACAACCCAATTGAAAAGTGGGTCAAAGACCTTAACAGCCACCTCACCAAAGAACATATACGAGTATAGTTGGCAAATGAGATATTCCACATCATATGTCTTCAGGAAATTGCAAATTAAAACAACAAAATATCATTACACACCTCTTAGAACAGCCAAAATTAAGAAAAAAATACAATACGAACTGCTGGTGAGGATGTAGAATAACAGGAACTCTCATTCATTGTCAGTGGGAATGCAAAATGGTACAGCTACTTTGGAAGAAAGTTTGGCAACTCCTTAAAAATGAAACATATTCTTACCATATGATCCAGCAATTATATTGCCTGGTATTACCCAAATGAACTGAAAATGTATGTACACACAAAAACCTGCACATGCATACTTATAGCAGCTTTATTCATAATTGCCAAAACTTGGAAGTAGCCTGGATATCATCCACAGATGAACAGATAAATAAACTGTGGTACATTAGACAATGGAATATTATTCAGGGCTAAAAAGAAATGAGCTATCAAGTTATGAAAAGACATGGGGGTTCATTAAATGCATATTACTAAGTAAAAGAAGTCAATCTGCAAATGCTTCATATTTTACGATTCCAACCATATGGCATTCTTGAAAAAACAAAAATATGGTGACAGTAAATTTATCAGTGGTTGCTGGTGGTAGAAGAGAGAGGGATGAACAGATAGAGAACAGACAGTGAGACTGTCTTTTAGGACAGTGAGACTATTGTTTAATACTATAATGGTGGATACATACCATTATAAATTTGTCCAAACACCTAAAATGTAAAAAACCAAACTATGGACTTTGGATAATAATGATTTATCAATGTAGGTTTATCAATTGTAAGATCTATTTGACACTGTTGGGTTTGCTGATATTGGGAGAGGCTACACATATGTGGGGTTAGGAGGTATTTGAGAAATCTCTGTATCTTTCTCTCAGTTTTGCTGTGGACCTAAAACTATTCTAAAAATAAAATCTATTTAAAAAGAAGCATAGGAGATACAGATACAGGAAGAAACTGGAATAAGATAGAAGCTCCATACAAAAGTGATTTAATACACTATAGGGGAATACAATTATAACTCTATTTTGATCTTTTCTCTTGCACAGAAACCATTTGCATGTTTGTAGAACAAAATTCCTTTATATTGCTCTCAGACAAGAATCCATTGCATTGCTATCCATTTTCAACAAATTAACTTCTATCTGTATGAAGTTGAAAAATATATTAATCAATAGTAAATAATATGTAAAACAAAGATACATACCTATAGAGAATGAGAGAATGTTTTGATTGACTTGTTAGGCAATTACACAAAATGACACAGACAGCCTTTGCCTATTTCCAAGTTTCAGGGAGTTTTGTTTTGTTTTGTTTTATTTTGTTTTTGTTTTGTTTTGTTTTGTTTTTACAGTGAACCACTCCCAGTGATTTCAAAAAAATCCCCAAAGATTTTTTTTTTAATTTTTTTATTACGAAAATACCTGGCATCATTGTTTTGAACTGATTTATTTATACATGTGAAGCAGAAGGTGCTAGTTGACACACCTTGTATGGTCAGTAAATCAGTCATATAGTGTTGATTAACTACTAAGACCATAAGAGCTAATTTCCATTTAAAGATTTCTGTTCTAACAGATATTGATCTCTAAGAAGTTTTCATAAAATCTTCTGCATCTACGTTTTAAAATTGTTGACTCAGTCCCCTAGCAGATTCTGACACTTGTCCATATGAGATCAACTCAGAAGCCTGTACTATTAGTTTTTCCTGAAGTATCAATCATTAAGACTAGTTGGCATAATTCTATCTGTGAAGCTCTGAGACTGGCCATTTTGTGATAGGATGCATTTCTAGTCTGTAGCTTTTAACAGTGCCTTCTGGAAAGCAGGAAAGAAGAGCAGAAACCACCTACATAGATGACAAAACTGATGGTTGTATCATACTTACTACACTAACCAAAACTATCAAGAATGGAGAATAATAAAAATAATCTATTAGGTACAATAAGTGACTGGTTCAGAAAGACTTCGTTAGTGTTTCCCTTGAAAGTCCATGAGAGACATTTTAAGAGCAGTGAGGGTGCTCCAGAATTACCAGAGCCTCCCTCTAAAGTACACATTCTCTGTAACATACTTATATTAATAACAATTTACCTGAGTACAATTAACCCAAGGAAAGATGAGCTTCTCTCTTAACGATTGCTCTTCAGGAAGCCAATGCATTGCTGAGCTAAGAAATATGCAGGACACCAAAAATACATATTTCTAGCATTCTTTTTTTTTGTAATGAAAAAGTTGCCCATCTGGAAATCTTAGACAGTTTGTAAAATATAAAAAACATCTAGACTTTTTTTTTTTAATTTTGTGATTAAAGATAGTAGTTAATTAGATTTAAAAATAGAGTAAGTTCCTAAAAACAATGAAAATTTGTAGTTTGTTACCTCTAATTTAGAATGACAGCATATATTTAAAAATATAAATATAAAAAAACCCACAATCATAAGGAATCTTAGTTTTTTCAGAAGCAAGGAACTCGACTGCTCATTTCAAATAATCAAGGATATTAAGAAAAGTCAGCATAAAGCACAGAAAATTACTCTGGTGAGATACAAAATCTCTGTCAACTGGAAAGATGGCAAAAAGGGAAAAGAATAACTACTACTAACTCTTATTATGAAGAGACTAGATATTCTAAAGCCAATTTATCATGTTAAAGAAGAGAAACCAAGGTTTGAATTTTACATTATTGTGATTTCTAACATTAAGTATGCATATATACATATATGTGCATATATACATATATACATATACACATATATGTGTGTGTGTATATATATAAATAAAAAAATATATATATATATATATATATATATATATATTTAATGACCAAGCATCTCTTATTTGAGCAAATTTGCTAAAACCAACAGAAAGTTTCTATCTGCAAACCTTCTATGACTTTTTATATTCATTCAAATTTTTAATTTCACTATCTTCCTTCCATTTGTAACAAGACACTTCTCTTTAAATAAAACTATTCTATTTTTTCATAAAAAACACATTATTTACTCAGTATACATATTTCTATTTCTATGTATCTCCTAATATAGTCTAAATCAGTTGCATTAGTTTAACTTTTAACCAAAGTTATTGACTCTTATTTTACAAGGAGTTTGGTAATTGAGAACTGTCTCTACTATATGAGCATTTTAGAGACCAGCAAAGCTCATAAGCACATAGACAACAATGTACAACCACATACATTTCACACAATTTAAAGAGGGTAAAAAGATAAATAATAGTTAAAATAATGTAGGAGTATAGTTATTCCATAACACATGAGAAAAGTTGTAATATATAAAATTATACATATATATATATATATATATATATGTATACATTTGTGTGTGTGTGTGTGTGTGTGTGTGTGTGTGTGTGTGTGTGTGTGTTGGGTAGGGTGAATGGGTCGGTCTTTGTGTGTTTATTGCCTAGCAACTGATGTTTTATTGTTTTCTCTTACTTAAAAATTATACAGGTATATAAAATGTATTCATCATTTAATTCTATTAATATCGATGCAAATTTACACATTTATCTAAGAATCTTAGAAATAATATTTCTGTTGACTCATCAAACATAATTACTCTTGATAGTGAAAAGATTTTCAGAATCATAAGTCAAATTTTATCAAAAATAAATTTAAATGTTTTTTAACATTGATTGTAAACATTATATGGATGTAATATTAGCTTATCTAGTCAGTAAATACGCATAAGTATAAGGAGTTTAAGAATCAGATTTTTTTTAGGTTTGCCATAAGAAAATAAAAGCATATTTTATTTAAAAACTATAAATTATATTTCTGCGTTGTACAACATGGATAAAACCAGGATTTGCCCAGGCATTAAATTGGGTCATACAAACATGGATTGTTACATAAAACTATTTTTGAGCTGACAGTTTCTGTGAGAATGTTTTTCTCCCTTTCAATTCGTAGCACATTTTAAGTATCAAAAATCTTATTTTTAAAATATTTTTCTAGGAGTATTTGTGTTCCTCTATATTCTATATAAACTATTAGCTTCTGCAAAGCATAAACACAGTACTTTTTATTTAGAGCATTTCTAGTCTAGTTATTAAAACATTCCAGAGGTAGGAAATATTTCCAATTCATATAATGAGAGATAATAGCTTTTTCTCAATTATGGACATGCAGACAATAGAGAAATTTGTAGTTGGTTTTACAACTTTGGCCACAATTAAAGTGAACACACACACACAAATCACACCAGTCTAGATCTCAAAGAGCTGTATCCTTTCTAACGAGACACATACTATATGGACAAAAAAAATGGCTGATCCTTTGTCACATCTCCTCTGACAGACAATAAGTCCCTGTCTCTGCATGAAAGAGATGGCTGATTCATGAAATAAAGGAAGTTTTTCAATCATCATAACTACCAAAGGAAAATGATGTATTGGCTTTGAGGAAGCCAGACTAGATCCAAACTAGGTCAGTTTCAGAAACAAAAGCACAAACAACAGACACAATAGAAATTACCAAAGAGAAAGAAAGTGTCAGTGAAGGTGAAATATATTCCTACTTGGGATTCATTTCAGACACACACACACACACACACAAAGTGAGTAAGTCCAAAAATCCCATGTCTTAACCATTTAAATCACAGTTTAAATGGCTTTGGCAGTTGAATCCTTTTGGGTATCTCAGTGGGACCTCTCTCAACTGTCAAAGACGATTTCCAAAAAGTTAAAAACATGACTTTCCCACCAATATAAACCAAGTATCTGTCAAAGATTTACTTAATTCAATAATTAAGGAACCAGCGATATGGGAAAGCTAGTTGCTTAATAATTTTTACATATTTGATAAATCTCATTCATAAAGATCGTGTATCTGAAGATATTTTATCTCTAAAATGAACAACAGCTTAGTAAGCTATTTTTTTTTAAATCATTAATCAAATAAAATATTGAATTCTACAATTTAAATTATGGTTATAGAACTGTCATTCTAACAAAGCCAAAGTGTCTTAAACATTACATATATAAAAAATGCTAATTGGTATATATCTATTTCTTAACACAAACAATTAATAGTATAGTTAACATACTTCTTAACTGTAGAATCAAATATAAACTGTTTTGTCTTATTTATATACATACACTATTTTCATCCAATTAATCACTTAATAGAATTGTCATTGCTATTGTGAATAAATAAAATTGTCTTTTTAAAATTCTAACTAAATATATATAATTTTTTTCATTATTGATGGGATACTAAAGTACACAAATGTAACAATCACATTTTAAAGGTTTTAGATGTTACCAAAACTTATATGCTCCCACAGTAATGAATGCCATGCAAAACGAGAAATATTTCAAATGATATCCAACATAACTTTGGGTTATATCTTTGAACTAATGTTCTGATTTTGTCTGCGATTTAACGTATTTAAGCATAGGGAATGTTATACTGGGGTTATACAGGTTGATTTAATTTAAGGCATAGCTACAATCAGGTGCTTTAATTGAGAATTCAAATCTGAGGATAGGTTAGCTGCTTGAGAAAGGCCATGCTCCAAAGGTGACAACCACAAAGCATGTCATTTCTCTTTATCTCTGATTAACACCAGATGGTTTGGCTTAAATTAGAACAACTGTTTGTTCTGCTATAACATATTTGTATAATACTCATGTTGGTATAATACAAATTAGTTTACATCATTCTTAAGTAAAGAATGATGTCAGTTTAATGTAGACCTTGTGTTAATTCAGACATGAAATTTCCCAGCTTGTCTGTTTTTGAACCACAAAATTATAGCAGATGGACATAAACTACACTTAGCAACATGCAGCAAACTGTAGAGAAACACAGTACTCTGCGTGATGTCTAGTCACCCTAAATTCTTCCCCTTGGCACTTCTGGGCCACACGATGGTTCCTGGAAATTCTTATAGTGTTCTTAGCTCTGACCCTACCTTACATAACTCAGTAAGTGTTATGAGTCTCATAACCTCAGTCTTTCTTTACACACATCCTTCCATGAGTTAAACTCAACTTATATTTAATGGTAAATCTAAAAGTTAATAAAATATCAATGTATTCAAAATTTAATATACTTTTTTGTTCTTTCTAGTTTGTTGATTACATATATTCATATGTACAGAAGAATTTGCTTTGAACCCTCTTTTCAATACAAACTAATAGTAAGTTTAAGGTTAAAAAAAATATTCTTGCTTAATTCTACCAATGAATTACTATCATTATACTCCCAAATAAGTTAATATTTGTGCCCATCAAAATTGGTATAGATTACTTTGAATTTCAAAATTTGTAATTTTCCATAAGATATATTTGAAGGAAGGGACATATTCTCTCGGATTGCTATGATTTTAAAGACATATTCATTGTAGTCACCGGTGCTATTTGTCAAATGTTTCTGGCCTGTGCCTTCAGGCCCCCTGGTAGTTGTGAGGGCCATATGTCTAGTTCTGGCCAATGAACTGTGAGCAGAAATAATGTGTATGACTTCCAAAATAGAACACTTAATTGCTGAAGCAAGACCCACCTACAGAGCTCTCTTTAACCTTTGGCAAGGTGATTGACAGTCTTCAAGATAGTTGCTGTTCTGCCAGCTTGAGTCCCTCAGTTATGAACAGCCTGGATCTTTGAGCTACCACCATTAGTGATAAACATGAAGCAAATTTAAGAAATCAATCTTTGCTCAAGCCCCTAAAATTGTAGGGTTGTTTGTTAACCATGGCATAAAGTACCCTATCTTAATAAATATAATGTAAAACTATATCTTATGGCATGTCAGAGATACTCTCTTTACTCACAGGCTAATATTAATCAATCACTTTATATTTTTAGGTACCTAGAATTCTTATTTTTAAATTAGAGCCAAACTTCTTGGAAAATGGTATAGATACAAAGTCAGTCCCCAAACTAATTTATAAATGTTAGAAAAATAACAACTATATATCCAAATAAAATGCAATTAAATTAATAAACTATCGTTTAAAAAATGTTGCAAATGTTGCATGTTTATATCATAATTTTATAATAGACCTGATAATAGATTCAGATAATATAAAGATTATCTACATTTTACTAAAAATCCATCTGTAAATGACATAGTTTTTACAAGTTCAGCACAAATCAATTGCAATACATTTGTAAAAATTGTATATTTAGATTTCTGGTCAAAATGGTGGTGTAGGTAAATGCTATGCTCACCTCCTCTCAGGGCCACATCAATTACAACTGAACCACAGAGAAACCATTATTGAGAATCACCTGCAGCCTAGCTGAACCAAAGCTCTACAACTACAAACATACAGAAGAAGCTACCTTAAGACTGGTAGGAGGGACAGAGACAAGGAACAGGTCTCACACTGCATGTGACCATTAAAAAATGGGAGGGATATCTTGGCCGCAGAGGTTCCCCCCTGAGGAGGAAGGAGACCCAGCCACTCCCCAGTCCAGGGTTTCAGTGCCAGGGAGAGAAGTGCCCATTACTTTTGGCTGTGAAAACCAGCATGGATTATGGCTGAGTGAGATGGAAGGCAGCTGCACTCCCAGGTGTACCTCTTAAAGAGATGGTGCACAGACTTAGTCAGTGACTGGTCTCACTCACTCTGAGCTCCAGTGCTGGGACAGCAGCTCATAAGGGGCCAATGATAAATGGGGAGGAACTGAATTGTCTAGCTTCAGAGTGAAGGCTGAGGAGCAGCTTTCTCCTGGAAAGAGGAGCTGGAGCAAGTTGTTTCTTTGTTGAGCCCACCCCCTCTCTGCATGCAGACACAGGCAGACAACACATCTGATTCTCTATCAAACTGTCTATCACCTTTCGCATGCCCTGCCCTAGATCCCCTGAGATCACACCCCACCCAAATTTTGGGCACACCCAAGCTGCTTCTAGTGGCTTTTCCATATAAATGGCTTATCTTGGCTCATGCTGCAGACATTCCTAAAA
This sequence comes from Rhinolophus ferrumequinum, assembly GCF_004115265.2. Lineage (NCBI taxonomy): Eukaryota > Metazoa > Chordata > Mammalia > Chiroptera > Rhinolophidae > Rhinolophus > Rhinolophus ferrumequinum. The sequence continues at coordinate 81,327,164 of NC_046287.1, forward strand.
TCTCTCTAATTTCCACAAAACCTTAAAAAGCAGCAACTGTCTTTGGCATGTCCCATACCTCTGGCTGGACAGCCCCAAGCCTAGCACTAGCGGTAGGCAACTTTTGTTCACTGCTTGGCCTCTCAAGGAAGCTTCAAGTACTGTATGGGTGGTGGCCATCTCTGGATTGCTTTATGGCTCATGCCAGGTGTCCTCAGACAAGGCACAGACTGAATCTGAAGTTGGCCTGCAGCAGGTCCCCTCCCAGGAGGCACTGGGATTGGCAGGGCCAATGGCCAACTTCAGACTGGGCCAAAGCATCACTTAGCCACCTCCAAGGATGACACACCCAAAGTGAAGACTGGGCAGGCACCAGAGCTCTACTAGAGTGAACCCTGCTCTGGAGTGTAAGCCCCTGAACAATAGCTCCTCCACTGTAGTCACACCAGTCCTCACAACCAATCAGCCTGAGGGTCGATTTCTACCACTGATGTGCAAACAGCAACCAAGGCTCAACTACAAAAGGAGGGCACACACAATCCATATAAGGGGCCCACTGGAACTCTTGTGTCTCTGGTGACCAGGGAGACTGTACCACAGTGACTCACAGGAAACCTACTATAAAAACAAAAAACAACAAAAACAAAACAAAACAAAACAAAAAAACACTCTATTAAGACTAGGAGGCATAGCAGCCCTACATAGAAACAAACTCAGGGAGGAAGTAAAAATGGAGAGACAAAGAAACATTTCCCAAATAAAAGAACAGAAACATTTCCCAAATAAAAGCTCCAGATAAAAGAAGTAAACAAAATGGAGACAAGCAGTCTACCAGATGCAAAGTTCCAAACACAGGTTATAAGTCTGCTCAATGATCTTAGGGAGAAGTTTAACAAAGAGACAGGAAACATAAAAGTAGACATAGTAAACACAAAAAAGAACCACCTAGAAATAAAGAATATAAAAATGGAAATGAAGAATACATGAGAGGGAATAAATAGTAGATTAGATGAAGCTGGGGATTGAATCAGTGATTTAGAAGATAAGCTGGCAGAAAACACCCAATCAGAACAACAAAAACAGGAAAAAAAAGAAAATCCTCCAAAGTGAGGAGAGTTTAAGGGTTCTCTGGGACAATATCAATTATACCAACATTCACATTATAGGGGTACCAGAAGAAGAGAAATAGCAAGGAATTGAAAACTTATTTGAAGAAACAATGACTGAAAGCTTCCTTAATCTGGCAAAGGAAATAGATATACAAGCCCAGGAAGCACAGAGAGTCCCAAACAAGATGAACCCAAACATACCCACACCAACACACATTATAATTGAAATGCCAAAGGTTAAAGACAAAGAGAGAATCTTAAAAGCAGCAAGTAAAAAGCAGTTAATTACTTACAAGGGACACTCAGCTGATTTATCATCAGATGCTTCATAGTCCAGAAGGGATTGATAAGGAATATTTAAAGTGATGAAAAGTATGGACCTACACCCAATATTATGCTACCTAGCACAGCTATCATTTAAAATCAGAGGACAGATGAAGAGCTTCCCAGATGAGAAAAAGTTAAAGAAGTCTCTCACTACCAAATCAGTATGACAAGGAATGTTAGAGGGACTTTTTAAAGACAAAAAAAAAAAAAAAAAAAATCGAAAATATGAGTATTAAAATGGCAGTAACTACATATTTATTAACAATTACTTTAAATGTACATGAATTAAATACTTCAATCAAAAGATAGGGTGTCTCAGGGCGGCCAGTTAGCTCAGTTGGTTAGAGCGTGGTGCTTTTAACAACAAGATTGCTAGTTTGATCCTCACATGGGCCACTGTGAGCTGCACTCTCCACAACTAGATTGAAACAACTACTACTAGACTTGGACCTGCTGGGTGCTGGAAAAACAAAAATAAATAAAAGTTGTTTTTTTTCTGTTTTTTTGTTTGTTTGTTTTTAAAGGTAGGGTGACTGAATGAATAAGAAAACAAAACCCTTACATAGGCTGCCTACAAGAGATTCACTTCAGATAAAAAAGACACATAAAGACTGAAAGTAAAGGGATGGAAAGATATATTTCATGAAAATGGATAAAAAAACAATCTGTGGTAGCAATACTTACACCAGACAAAATAGACTTTACACAATGGCTATAACAAATGACAAAGTAGAACCCAGGAATCCCACTTCTGGGTAAATATCTGAAGAAATCCCAAAACGCTACTCAAGGGGACATTTGTATCCATATGTTCATCACAGCCTTGTTTACGATGGCCAAGATGTGAGGCAGTCTGGGTGTCCATCATTGGATGAATGGATAAAGGGGAGGTTGTATATATATAGAAAGGAATATTGCTTAGTCAGGGAAGGGAATGGGTTCTTGCCATCTGTGGCAGTATGAATGGACCTGAAGGGTATTCTGCTGAGTGAAGTATGTCAGACAGCGAAAGACAGGTGTAATACGATTTAGCTTATATGTGGAATCTAAAGAAGAAAATAAACAAAGGAAAACAAACTCATAGATACACAGGACATTTTGATGGTTGCCAGATGGGAGGGGTGTTGGGAATAGGTGAAAAAGGGGACGATATGAAGAAGTACAATTTGGTTGTTACCAAGTAGTCATGGGGATGTAGGGCATAGCATAAGGAATATAGTCAATAATATTGCAATGATTATGTATGGTGTCAGACGGGTAGTAGATTCATTGGGTGATAGATGGGAGGGGGTTTAGGGGACAGGGTGAAAAATTGAAGGTATTAAAAAGTACAAATCGATAGTTACAAAACAGTCATGGGGATGTAAAGCAAAGCATAGGGAATGTGGTCAACAACATGGTAATAACTATGTATATGCATAGTATGCCAGGTGGGGACTAGATTAATCAGAGGGATCACTTCCTAAATTATGTAAATATCTAACCACTATGCTGTACCCCTGAAATTAATGTAAAATAATCCTGAAAGTCAACTGTAATTGAAAACTTAAAAAGGGGAGCAAAAAGATGAAGAGGATTTAGAGGTTCAAATTTCCAGGTCTAAAACAAGTAAGTCACAGGGATGTAACATACAACACAGAGAATACAGTCAGTAATACTGTGATAGCGTGGTAAGGTGTCAGATAGTTGCTGGACTTATGCTGATTACTTCTTTAGGTATATAAATGTTGAATATTTATTGTGTACACCTGAAACTAATATAATATTGTATGTTACCTATATTTTTATTAATAATGTTTTTAAAAATTGTATGTTTACAGCAATTAAGGTTTTGATTTTTTTTTTTAGCACAGACATTCATGTCCTTGGATGAAAATTATTATTGTATAATCAATATTTTAAATGTTTCTTTTCATAGTAACTATACTCATAAACATTAAAAAAATCTCACAATGTAATGTGCTTTAAACTTAAAAAATGTTAAAGACTTTATTTTTGTTACGTAATGTTTTTAATCAACTTCTGAAATGTTAAATTATTTCAAACATAAGAATTCATATTCAAAAAAATGACGACAAATGACATGATAATCTGTGTTTTTTTTTTAAACAGAGGTGGCTGGCTGGTCTATGTCTTTTTTGGTGGTTCTTATTATTCATCAATATTAAATCTGTCTGTTTCAACGTCTTTTTTTCAAGAACTTTGCTTAGAATAACTAAGCTTAACTATATCTTGGCAGATGGTGTTTTTTGTTTGTTTGTTTGTTTGTTTTATTCTAACACTTGGATGTTCCTTTGGACAATTAATAGCATCATAGCCTTGTGTTTAATAGCATAGACTCTGGACAGACAGCTTAAATCTTGGCTATAGAATTTATGTTTTGCCTCTAGGACAGAACACCCTCTGTGTGAAAGGTTTCTCATTTACATATATATTATTTTGAATTAACAAAAACATTTTTGGAGCTTTTACCTGAGTGATTTTTGATAATTTGTGTCTTCCCTGAATTTTTTCCCCTTTAAAGTCAATTTTTTGAAAAATTGGTTCATATTTCTTTCTAATTTCTGTGTGATCTGTGGTGATAACCCCTCTTCAATTTGTTACAAATATTTGTGTCATTAATTTTTAATCAGTATAAGCAGAAATATAATGATACTATTATTTCAAAAAATCAGGTTTTAGATTTATTAATTTTCTCTATTTTTGTCCATTTTAGTCATTAATTTTGTGCTCTAATCTTTATTATTTCCTTTCTAACCTAATTTTGAGTCTAATTTGTTCTGGTTTTAGCTCAGTAAGGTTGAAGCTTAGATTACTGATTTTAAAATCTGTATTCTTTTATAAGTTCTTCATCCTAAAATTTTTTCTGCAAGTTATGTTTTACATATATACCACAAGTTTTAACATGTTATGACTTTAATTTCACTAAGGTAGAGATATTTTTGAACATTCTTGAACACATAGTTTATATTAAAGTAAGCTGTTTAATATTTAAATAATTAATTTTAAATTATTAGGTTAGTGAAAAAGTAATTGTGGTTAAAAATGATAAAAATAATTGCAAAAACTGCGATTACTGTTGCTCCAACCTAATAATTTAATTAAAGTCACAAAACAGCCTTTATTTATCATATAAAATCTTTGAAATTTGTTGAGACTTGTTTTATGATCTATCTTGTTAAAGTTTCTTACCTACTGAGAGAAAAATGTTGAAATCTTAAATATATATTTGTGGATTTGTCTATTCTTTTTTCAGACTGTCATAGTTTGCTTCTTTTTTAAATCTATCATTTCAGTAGGTATGTATTCATTCAGGGTTGATAAGTCAATCCTTCTTGTAATATAAAGTGTTCCTCTTTATCCCTTCTAACAATTCTTGTTTTAAAGTCTACTTTGATATTAATCTAGTCATGCCAGCTTTCTCATGACTAGGATTACCTATAATATCATTTTTTTGTTACTGATTTTACTTTTTAATTTTGGAAAATTGTCTACATGCTTCTAAGTTCCTTTAAATCTATTTCCTTACTTTTATCCAACTCTTAACTATTTTTAATGTTGAAAATGAATTTATTTGAGACAGCACATAAATGAAACTTACATATATTTTTTTCCAGTTTGACATTTTCTCACTTTTAAGTGTTTAGACCTCTAATAATTAAGGCAATTTTCCATGTGTTTGGGTTTAACTTTAGCATTTTTCAAAATTCCATATGTTCTTTGTTCCTTTTTTCCTCTTCCTGAATATATATTTTATGATGGCATTTTTATCTCATAGTTGGCACAATCACAATAACAGTTGTTTTATTTTATGTTTTTTAGTGTTTATTCCAGAATTTATAATATAATACATATATTATTATAATCTACTTACATAAAATATAATCACAATTCACCTAAAAGAACCCCAACTACACAAGCACATCCCCCATCATTTATTCTATTGTTGCCATATATTTTACTTCTACACATTATAATTTCCAAATGATTTGTAATATTTGCTTTAAACAATGGTTATTGTAACAAATATAAAATATGAGAAAATCATATTTGCTTATTTACTATTTTCAATGTTCCTCTCTTACTGTGTAAATCCCAGTGTCCACCTGGTACCATTATTCTTCAGCCTTAAGAAGTTCCTTTAAAATTACATTTGAAGTCTGCTGGCAACTGGAACAGTCAGATTTCTTCATTTTAGTTTTTATTTGCCATCATTTTTTTATTTGCTGACTTTATAATTGTTGGTTGACAGGTTTTTATTCACTATTTTAATAGTTGCATAAGTTTTGACAAGAAAGTTATGAAAATTTTAGTCTTTGTTTCTCAGTACATGATTTGTGTGTGTGTGTGTGTGTGTTCTTGGTTGCCCTAGCAATTGTTTTCAACAAGTTGATTATGATGTAACATAGCATATATTTGTGTTTTTTCTGTTTGTTTGTTTTTTGAAATTTTTTTTTGTAGTCCATACTGCTTCTTGTATTCCTAGATTTATGGTTTCCATGAAATGTTAAATATTTTCAGATATGATTCTTCAAATATATTTTCTGCCCCCTGCTCTTTCCTAAGACTTCAATTACATGTTTGTTATTGTCCCACAAGTCATTCAGACTGTTTACTTTTATTTTTACACACTTTTATTTTATCTCTGTGCTTCATTTTCAGTGTTGACTATTGTGTTTTCAATTCACAAGTCATTTCATCTTTCAGGTCTATTGTGCTATTAATCCCATTTAGGGATATTTCAGAACATAATTTGTATTTTATCTTTTAGAGTCTTTGTCTATTCCATTATTCTGACCACTTAAACTTTTAATTGTCAGCTTTCTCTCTTAATGTGCGCCATATTATTTTTTTGCTTTTTTGGAATATTTAGTAAGTTTAAAGTACATTCTAAGCTGCTGTGTGCTGATCTTTGTTGTGTCCTTTCAAGTATGTTAGACTTTATTCTGATAGACAGCTCAGCTGTATACAGATCAATTTAACATTTACTAGGCTTGTTTTTAAGTTATTTATTCATTTATCTTGGTGGGAGACAGGGGCAAGTCATTATTCTAGTGTTAGTTCAGTGTTAACCCAATTGCAAAGGTCTGACCATTCTTTGGTATTTATTCAGTGTCACATGTATTCAGCAGGTTCTCACCATTCTGGCTGCTCAAAGCTCTAACAGTTCCTTGTAAACCTGGAAATTCTTTTTCTCCAATATTTTTTCCTGGTTGGTCTTATGCAGTTTACAAAGTGATATTTAGTTGAAGACTCCCAGACCTTGACTTTTTGGAATTTTTCCTCTGAGCAGTTCTTTCCTCTCAGGTATTCTGATCCACAAATTCTAGCTCCCTTAACTTTCTTAAACTCTAATCTTAGTTTCCTCAACTCAGGGAAACTGCTGAACTCTATCTGAGTGTCCTCTCGCCACACTACAGTCTACAAACTGTCCCCAGGCAGAAAGCAAGGCTCTTTGTAGGGATTATCTCTTTGCTTCCTTTCTCTTAGCGATCATAATCCAACACTGCTTGTTGTCCAATGACTGGAATCTTTTGTTTTCTATATTTTGTCCAAATTTCTAGTTATTTGTGTGAAAGGGTAAATCTCACAGAGTTCTCTTTCATGGACTAAAGGGCATGTCTCCAAACTACCATTTTAATTCAATATTTGTGGATTACAGAACTTCAGGTTCTTTTTGAGGAAAGATCTATTACTATGTGTAAACAAAATCATACAACATACTAAGATGACTTTCTTCCTTATTTATAGTCAAACATAACTATGAGTATCAACTCAACATTTTTGCTAAACTAGTATTCTCTATTTTATATGCAATTTATTCATCTATACTCTGAGTTTTTGTAAGTTTGGGTTTACTCAAGGGAATAATTGCTTCACTTTTACCTTTTGATAAAATTTAAAGTATAGGAATTTGGGGAAATGTTTTAGTGAAATAGCATTTGTTGGGGACAAGTGTTAGTTCAATTAATACTGATTTGACAGTTTCATCATAGTACCGAATTTCTTTGGTAAGTTGTCTAGATGTCCATGATCTTTAAAAGGGACCCATCTAAGGATCAGAAACTTTAATGAGAGTGGCAAGAGGGATATTTTACTGAGGCGATATAATTGAGGAGTTCCTCGTATCTTCAGAAGTGGGAAATCATATGTCTGTGTGAATAATTTTAAGGGAGGGTGAATTTATATATTTGACATCAAGAGCAGAGCAGAAGAAAAACCTAACCATATAGCTCCCTGGGCTCCCACAAAGGTAAGAAAACCAGGGGAGAGTCTCAGGGCCCAGTACTCAGTCGGGATAATAATGGAATGAATAACTGTTAGGGCTCTTCAGCCATTTTAAGCCTTGTCCAGTTGTGACTTGAGGTTCTCATCTCAGTATCACAATATATAGTAGTTAATTTGTGGCAAGCCTCATCTTCCATCCCCCGTCCTTTCTCTCTCTCTCTCTCTCTCTCTCTCTCTCTCTCTCTCTCTCTCTCTCTATATATATATATATATATATATATATATATATATATGTGTGTGTGTGTGTATGTGTGTATATATATACACACATATATACACACATATATACACACATACATACATACATACATATATATTCACGACTTCATGTGGCCAGAATTCTAGTTTTTCAGATTTTTCCATTCAAATATCAGGAAAAATAGACTCAGAATCCATGAACATAAAACTTCAATCTGAGGTCATCCTTACCATCCTAAATATAGTTTTATAGACCAGGAATCAGGGAGAGATGGTGACAGAGACCCTTGACAGATTGACATGTAGCTGAGACTATTTTATGTTTCTCACCTGAGATAACATTGCATTTTAACCAGATTTCTTCTCAGGTACTGAGTCTAACATGGCACTCTGGCAACAGAAAGGATGAAAGAGGAGAAATTTAAAGTCAGACAACTGTGAATTAATGGTACTCATACTGCAGTACTCTCTGTCATAGTAAGACTCTATATCGATAATTACAGTCAGACAATGACCGATTGTTGTAACAATAAGGACCATAGACCCCAGGATGAAGTATATATTTAAGTTGCTCATCTTGACATTAAAGTACCCTTTCAATATCTTCCAACTTTACTTTCTTTGTCCTCTACTTTGCCTCATTCAAGTGAGATTCTTAATGAGGTCTCTAGTCTCTCCACTTTTTCTGTTTTTTTTTAAACTTACTGTCTGTATTTTAACACTTATAATGATACCCCTTGCAATCTAAACCTGAATGCTGATTTCGTGGTTTCTTAACATACTCCAAGACCCATGGCATTTTATTACACATCTTGGATTTATTAATAAAAAGACAATAGAATCTCCAACTCCTTTAGCCTTTATTCCAAACCCTCAAAAGCCAGTATTTATTCTATAATAAACACCATATGTCACTTTTCTTTGTACTCTTGAAATATCAGGTGTGTGTGTGTATGATGAGAGTATAAAATAAAGAGAATCTAAAAAACTTGAAAATGTAATAGCTATGATGGACTAGAAAGCATAGAAGGTGAAGATAAAATGTTGAGCATTGAAGACTAGACGATTGTATCATTAATAAGATTTATGAATTCTGGATGGGAATACATTTAGTGCGACAAATTGTGGTTATGTTGAATCTGAGTTGCTGGGCATGTAATAAGGCATAATAGTATTGTAAGTGTTAGAAATGTATGACTCTAGAATTTTGACAATGACAAAAGAATTGAAGATACAGACCTATATATTTCACAAAGAAATGGGAGTTGAAGTCATAGAAATAGATGGAATTTTAAAGCAAAATAATTTTTAAAAGTGAGTGAACCACAGGTGAAATATTGAGAAATGGTGACATTTAGAAAAGACAGAAAGAAAAGTAGGAGAATGCAATATTCTAAAGCAAACAAAATATTTAATCTGAAGTATATATTCAGAAAAATAAAGCCAAAGTGCCTATATGTAGATAGAATTAAAAATATTTCTGGAAGTGATATTTTTCAACAAGTACATTTTCTTTATTGAAAGAAATACTATTTAGTATTTTAACTCTTTGCCTATATAAGCAGAGAAATTATATTAATACAATCAATGAATGATTTTATTAAATATGAAACCTTTTAGGAGAGATACCTTGGAAACTGAGTGTTTTCAGTGAGTTATGATACATTTTCATAAGTTGTACCCAGCTCCTGGCTTGTGAAGAATCCACATGGTCCAGAGTGCCTGACTTTCTAACAGAGGCTGATTCCATGAGCAGATCTAGGTCATTCCCAGATGAGTACAGTGTGGTCTTCGTTTGCCAAGGGCACACTGGTGGTAGGAATCTATCTACCTGCTGAACCAAGTCCCAGAAATGGCTACGTTTCATTACTATTAGAGGAAGATCAAGAAACCCTGGCTGTTTAACTGCCAGTCTTTATTTTTTGAACCTGAATTTGACCTTACCATTATCAATTCATTCTCTCTCTTCCAAAGTAACCCTTTTTGCCTTCTCTGTGAAAATGGATATTGGCCTTTAAAATATGTTCCCTTTTTCAGCTGGTATTGAAGCTATCTCAGTATAAAATGCTAGAGGAACACTGTGGGAAGAAAGGACTTTGCTTCCAAATTGCAGTAAGCTTGCTTGATAGACTCCTGCATTGCACGTGGCTTCCACAGTGTGCAGCTCCTGCAGTGTTAGAAGCATCCAACATTAGGCTCTTGCAGTGTGCTGGCTTCTCCAGCATCAGGCACCTGCAGTAGATAATGGTCAGCAGGAACCATCTGCCAGCAAGTTTCCTCACGCCCTCCTGGACAGTTTGACATCGCAGCACCTCCAGCTTCACAGGCTCTAGAGGATGAATAGTTTTCCCAGGCCTTAGAGGGTGTATTTCCAGCAGGATGCACCAGCATCCACCAGAGCCGATTTTCTGCCAACACATGAACCATGGTAGAATCTTCTCCAGTGAAGACTGAATCCCAGCCCAGGCAGGGAGTGTGTGTGGAGGTTTTCCCTGGGTGTTCAGGCCAACACTAGAGCTAATGACTGTTCCTTATATCTGATATTCCTATACTCTTTAAAGGTCTCTTTACTCATTAGCCAACCCCTCATTCTTCCAACTCTTGCTATGGTTACTAATTCTTTATATTAAATTTTCCATGTTCAAATTACTGCATGGTTTCTTTCTCCTGATTGGACCCATACTAATACATTGACCAAATGACATTCTAGATAAAATTTATGAAACTTTATGTTATTGCAAAAGAAATTGGAGATTGTGCTAGTTATCATAATTGCATAGCACAGCCTCTGCAAATCTGTATCTGACATGAATTGTAGATCTAAATGTTAAAGTTAAATGATACAGCTTTTGGAAGAAAATACCAGGGAACGTATTTATGGACTTATAAAAGACAAAGATCTCTTACACAGAATCATTACAAGAACCATTAATCATACAATTTTTAAAATGACAACTTGTGTTAAGTTCAAATAAGAACTTTCATTCATCAAGAGACACCATTAAATGATCAAAAATACAAGCTGATTTGCATTCAGTATATAAAAACAACTCCCACAAATCACTACAAAAGGTGGACAGCTCAATAGAAAAATGAGCAAATGACTTGGCATTTTACAAAACAAGATAGATATCCAAATGACCAATAATCGAATGAAATGTGTTCAACTTCATTAGTCATTAGGGGAATGCCAATCAAATTTAAAACATGATAATCATCACCACTACAACAACCAGAATAGCTAGAATGTAAATAAAATAAAATAAAATAAAAACATATAGACGATACTAAGTACCAGCAAGGGTGAGAAACAACTGGAATACTCACAAATTGTTAATGAGAGTGTAAATTGGCACAAGTTTTCCAAACTGTTTGCCAGTATCTACTAAAATGAATATATGTATAGCGTATCACCTACTGTGTATGTTTATAAAAATATATACAAAAATGTTTATAACGGCACTATACACAATATTCCAAGATTTAAAACAACACTTCTGTCCATCAAAAACCAAACCAAAAAAATAAATTGTAGAATGTGTAACCAATCATATACTATGCAGAATGAGAGCTACCAAAGTGTTCAATTTACAAGAAGTTGTGGGAGCGGGGGAGGCTTAGAAATCAGCCTTAGTGGACAAAAACAACCAGTGTAGAATAAAGAAGAAAGTATCTCGAAATGGACAAGGGGGCCATGGAAATGCTGGTAGCCTTCTGGTTCTTTCTCTGGATGCTGGAATAAGTGTGTTGACATTTTGAAATTCACTGAGGTACACCCATAATTTGTATAATGTTTGTTACACTACCAGAAAAGGTTAAAATTCAATCTTAAAAAATAAGATGATTCTTCTATAGAATGAGAGAGATCTTTGCATATATAATATATGATATACCTGTCTGGTTCTCTAAAGCACTGAAACCCCCTGAAGTCATAACACTCAATGAATTATTATGACTTCCCAATTATCTGTATTGATGTAACTTTCTATAGAGTCCTTTAATTGAGATTACTCATGATTTTCCTTTCTCCATTGGGCCTATATACATTAACCGTTTAGTTACCTGCTGAGAGTCTGAAGCTTTTTATTTCTCACAGATGTATGTGACAAATAATAGTTATACTACTTTGAGAAAATTATAATATTCCCATCGAAAGCACCAGAAAGAGGTCATATGTAACACTTCATAAAATGTAATAATAACAGTTCTTACCTTTGATATTCAATACTGAAATCAATGTTTAAGGGCAAAGAAATAAGCGTGCGAATTAAAGTACAAGTAAGAATAAGAGCTTGGCATACTTAGCATATAAGAATACTTTCATTTTGTATTACATAATCTGTTTAGTTAGAATCTCAGGGCGAAAGAGAGTTTAAGTTCTAGGATCTTGATGCCACGATGAAGTGCATTTTATGACAGAGATGACGTGGTGCTCAGTTGGTGGATTAATGTGTTGTGATGGTCGCTATGCTTGCAGTCTAAAAAATGACTTACTGCTAATCTATTTATTATTTATGGTTTGCATAGTGGGCCAGCAGAAAGAGGGAAGAAGTGAACTTGCAAACTAAAGTCAATACAAATAATAATAAAATATAAATATATATAAATATATAAATATATAAATAAAATATATATATATACACACACACATATATATGCATATATATATACACATATATACATATATATACACATATATACATATATATATATATATATATATATATATATATATATATATATAAAATTTTATTTTTTTCCCTCTATGGAGGAGTGTTTCACTATTTTGCTCTATTAAAGTCTGCAAATAATCATTAACTTTTTTTGCCCGGCATTTCTCTAAATTATCCATTCTAAATTAAAATGGTAGCAAGCATCCCACCATATGAGTTTGCTCATATGTGGTATATAAAACTGAAAGCAACAAACAAACAGGACAATCAAACAAACAATAACTCATAGACACAGACAACAGTTTAGTGGTTACCAGAGGCTAACGGGAAGAGGTGGGTTATAGATGAGAGTAAAGGGGGCCAAATATATGGTGATGGAAGGAGAACTGACTCTGGGTGGTGAACACACACAACAATTATAAATGATGTACTATAGAAATGTATACTTGAAACCTACATAATTTTACTAACCAATGATACCCCAATACATTTAGTATTTTTAAACAAATAAAATGGTACAGACAGAATACTCTTTGATTACTTCTTTACTCCAATATAATCTGTAGAAAATAAAATGTTGTACATTATACACCTTTCAATACGAGAAAGACAATCAACTCGATAAATAATCAAATATGTTAGAATTTATATTTTACTCTTCCTAATAACCTCATGAGATATTTACTCTCTTCCTACTAAATTTTTTTAGAAGTTTAAAGAGTTAAAATAACTAAATCTAGAGAATGTGTCTATATCATATAGATATACTGTTTTCTCAATGTCTCCCCATAAAACCGTAATGGATTTTGTTTCCCTGCATAGATCTATATTGACTATAGTTTCACTTCAGTGTAAATAGTACCTCAGTATTCAATATATTATTAACATAATGTTACAAAAGAAAATGAAATAAAATAAGCAAACACAAAATATATTATCTTGAACTCTACAAATGGCTTTAAAAAAAGCAGCTTTTTCAATATTTTACTTCTGTTCACCAAGGTTCAGTAATAATTTAAATAGAAACAGTTTATTACTCTATTTGCTTAATTCTTGAGGGAAATAAGTGCTGTTCAAAATAAAAAAGAAACCTCTAAGTTATGCACTTAGTTTATCAGTATAAATCTTCATAATAATCTTCACAAAATATTACAAATATAGTTTCTTCAACATACTAAAAATCAGTATTGTGCAAAATTACATTTGCTTGAATCTATTCATGTCAAGCACTGGCTTATTATATTTGTGATATTCTTTACTTCATCGTATTTATAACTGAATTATCTTCTTGACTCAGTTTATTTTATCATTTTTTAGTTAAAGAAAATGGGAACCTGATTTAATATAGCCACAAAAGCTGATGGTTGATGGAGTCAAGTTATGAGGGTCTTATGGAGAATAGAAGGATGTTGATTTTGATTCTGAGTAAGAAGCCCTTAGACAATTTTCACTGATGAAAAAGATAAGATTTGAGTTTTCAAAATTTCACTATGGCTGCTCATTTGACAATGGACTACAGAGACCAACAGAGGAATGGGATAACAGCAAGGAATGATGGATCAAGTTGGTACTCGGTAGTAGTACACATAATAACTGTGGCTGGGTTCTTGATTTGAAATGCTGACTGCTCCCAACAGGATTTCCTGGTGGCTTGGACACGTGGTGTGCGAGAAAGAGTTGAGTTCAGGAAGACTGAGGTGGTTGACCTGAGATTTAGAAAGATGGACTTGCCCTTAACTCTAATGGAAAAGCAAGTTTTGGGCGAAAACATATTGAGATGCCCGTTAGATGCCTACTGGACATGCAAATAGCAAAGGTATCAGGCAGTTTGATATAAGAATTCAGATTAGGGAATACGAGTCCGCTAGCGGTACGAATTTCCCAAATACATGTTAAGCTTCATACTGTGTTACTGAATGTTATGTTGAAAGGGTAATACTTTTTTTGGAAAATTTATTTAGCATCTTGATTTCTGCCAACAAGCCAAGTATATTCATATTTGGGAAGAACGAAATTACAATCAGTATTGTTTGAATATTCCCATGGTTTATGCATCTTTTAAAAAGTTAACAAGTCTTTAGAAACATGTGATATGTATGGGATCGCTTCATCTTTTGAAGAAGCTGTGAAAAACTAACACCTTTGGAAATCTGTTAATCATATTTTTGATTTTCATAGCACTTTAAAGTTGTCTGAGAAATAAGTCTTTTACCCCAAATAACTAAAATTTACCTATTTCATAAACTTACAATGCAAATTATTTATAGTTTTTCTTACTAACATAGTAAATTATATATGTATATCATCTACATGTAGAAAATTGATAATATAGTCAATTATTGCTATTCATGATAGTTTGTTATATGTACTTCTGTGAACACTGAATCAGCCAATACTGAACCATTGCTGCTAGGGGAAATACAAGTTTAGTTCCTGTGAGCCTCTGGTTATTTCATTTTCATCAGTTGATCAATACATAAATTTGTTTTATATGTGTTCTGTTCAAAGACACCTTATTTACTATATATTGTTGATTCATTGCAAATGAACTCATGGCCAACAGCACTATAACTAATGTCTGAGAGAAACTTGTCATGTATTTTCTCCATAACCACATCACAGCCTTTGCACGCAGGTACACTACACAGCTCTTCAGCAGTATGTTTGGAGGCTATTTTAAACAGTAAAATTACTAGTAACAAAAAGATAAGAAATGTGAAAAATGTGGCACTAAAGGGACCATGAAAAGAACACATGTGTAGTATGAAAACTGAAACAAGAAAGCAGAGGATCATGTTGTTTGATCTTAGCTGGTAACATACAATAGAATCACTCATATTTTTAGCTGCTCTGAGCATGTTCATGAAAGATTGTGAATGAACTGCAAGTATTGATGTTGGGGTTACAAATAAATTGTAATGAGTAGGCAAATTCACAAATACAGAATCAGTGAATAATGAAACTCAATTGTTCATATACACATGTATGCTTATATTCACATCCAAATACCTATCTATTCCTCCCCATAGACAATAAAATGTCAAATACCTATTAGGAAAATGGGGAAAAAATAAAACAAGAAAGAAAAAATAACATAGCCAGTATTACAATACCTGTGCTGTATTTACTCAAGGAAAAGGAGAATGAAGGAAATGCGTGCTGCATATTATGAGAGGAAAGAATAATGTTGATATGCAATTGCTTACACTTGATGTGGCTTCAATATTATAGAATCAGATTAGTATTACGTGCCATTTCAAAAATCAATATTTTGTCAGTAAATGTAATATTATATTAAAAATTTTCTGCAGCTCAGTACCTGTGGCCCATCATTGCCAGATTCTTTTTAACATATCTGTGCGTTTTTAATAGTTCTTATATAACCTATTTAGAGTTCCACGTGGGGCAAAATTAAAAATTTAATAAGCATTATGTTCTTTAACTTTCATTTTGAATATGTTCTTTTTATCTATTCACTATTCTTGATTATAATAATCAACACTACAATTAAGATCAAACATGACCTACAACAGATCTATGAAATGACATCTGTAGGCTTAGTGGCACACCTTTACACCTGCAATGCAATGACAGGATGGAAAATTCATATTCACAAGTTAACATTTGCTTGGCATGGGGTAGGCAATTTAATCTTACTTCTCAAGACACAGGATGGCAAGTGTCACTTACAATTCTGCTTACTCTAGTAGATACTAAGTTACCTACAAGGATTTGATTGTTATTTTTTTCAATCTCTAGAAAAGTACCTGGCAAATTTTTGCTGTACCATCATTACTTCCTAATTGAAAAGAATGAGTGTCTCCTATAAACGTCAGTCATGCATAAGATAAATAATTATATAAAAACACAAGCTACTATAATTTAATAAAATATTAAAATATTAAAATTGATTGTTATTACTCTTGGAAGAATGAGCTAATAACGCACTGTTCTGGAAGAGACAGAAGAATTTCTTTTTGTCGTTTCTGGAAGCACTAATTATGTAATAGATTCAGAAATTTGCTGCATACAATCTTTCTATATGGGATATAAAAACACGCTGAATATGATAACATTTCATAATCCCAAAGCCTATTTGTAAGTTAGTTAAAAATTCAGAAAAAAATATACATATAGATATATATACACGTATATGTGTGTGTGTGTATATATATATATATATATACATATATATATATATATATATTAAGTAAATAAAGTTCTATTTAGGTTCCTAGGACATTTCACAGAAGTCTATTATCACAGTGTAGTTAAAATGTTGTTTTATGTATGGTGTTTTACCTAGGCCCATCAAAAAATTAAGGATAGAATTACCATATGACCAAGCAATTCCTCTCTTGGGTATATACCCGCCCAAAATCAGAAAACACTCATCTGTAAAGATGTATGTGCTCTGATGTTCACTGCAGTTTTATTTACCATTGCCAAGACATGGAAACAACCAAAGTGTCCTTCAATAGATGACTGGATGAGGAAGATGTGGTATATATACACAATAGAATACTATTCTAGCATAAGGAATGATGAAATAGTGCCATTTGCAACAACATGGATGGACCTTGAGATTATTATGCTAAGCAAAGTAAGTCAGACAGAAAAAATTGAGAGCTATATGATTTCACTGATATGTGAGATATAAAACTGAAGGCAACAAAGGAACAAGAAAAACAAATAAAGAAATGAAAACTCATAGACACAGATAACAATTTAGGGTGCACCAAGCCAAGGGGGTGGTAGATGAGGGTAAATAGGATCAAATATGTAGTGATGGAAGGAGAATTGACTCTGGGTGGTGAACACACATGTGATATACAGATGATGTATTACAGAATTGTACACTTGAAACCTGTGTAATTTTATGAACAATTGTCACCCCAATAAACTAATTAAAAAATACTTAACTCTAATCTGGTAACTACCAATTAAGCCAACAAAGGAGGAATCCCATTTGTTGCTAGTCATTATGAACAAAACCGGCATTTATCCTTAACATAAGTAGGCATAAGAACAGAACCTCTAGGGAGCACAGGCTTTGCTAGAATATGGCAGATAGCTAAAAGTGAATTTGTAAGTAGAGACCATGGGAAATGAGCCTTATCGATGGGAAGGTTTATGATTGTTTCTGACTTTTAAGTACTTCTGTCAAAACATTAAAAGTTCTATTGTTCTAGATTATAAATGTACACGAAAATGAAAAAATGTAAAACTAGTATTTAGTAGAGTGTAATTTAAGACACTAGAAGTATTGAGAACTATAGTTCTTTTTCTTTACAAAAATCATTATCAAATAATTTGAACAAGGCTTGCCTTTATCTTCTTGTAATAGAGCTTACAATACTGAATGTGAATCATTTCTACAAGTGGCAAACTGTCATACCTCCTTCTAAGTATGGATCAGCTTGGAACATTTTATCCCTTGAATTTTCAATGTCATGAAATATTTCTGAGGTTTCCTTTAATGTAAAGGCTTTATTCAGGGCTACTTCCTTTGGGACATATTCATTCTTTTTGTTACAACCATTTCCCCCCTTTATGTTGGTCTTTGACTCACTAAATTCTTCTGGCTACGTATCCAGTGTATCTTGAATGGCAGCAGGGCCAACATTCCACAGTCAACTATTTCTTTTATAACTCCATTTATATTCAATTAGAATTTTAATTCCAACATTATTACTTGTCCTTTCTTTGCTATATTTTCAACTTTGTTTTGGTCAAATTCCCTTTTTTGTTACACTCTATTTTTGTAAAATATCATGTGGGAGACAAGGAGGCAACAGAATTACAAGCTTTGTTGTTTGTGCATCAACTGAAAAACAGATTCATGACCAATCACAGACAGACTTGGAAAAATGTGATGTGATTGTTGATTTATCATGACGCATATCTGTTATTAGTGTAGTGATTTGAGGACTCTGGACTAGCAATGAAGTTTATACTTTATATTATAGATAAATGTATATATATGTATACATACATATACATATAACTATATAATAATTAATAATAATAATAATAATAATAGTTAATATACAATGGCAATTAAAATTTGAACCATACAAAGCAAGGATTGTCATTAATGATTGTTTGAATATATAAAAACTAATGAATTTGTATGTCAATTTTATATCTGCTTACTTTATTATTTGTTTAGTTTCGGATTTTCTCTTAGGTACCCTTGGATTTTCCTATTATAAAGCCTGCATATAAAGATAGTACTGGTTTGAAGCATTTCAAAATTTTCTGTTGTCTGATTATGCTGGTTAATTCCTTCAAAAGAATATTAAACAGTGTAAAGAAAGTGAACATCTTTTGCTCATTTCTATTTTAGCAAGTATGAAAACAATGTTTTCCCTATTAAAAAGAATTGGTATAGCATCTGCTAAGAAATAATCTATCAATTTAAATATTATTATTGTTCTCAGGAATGAGTGATGAGTTTGTAATGCACTTGTTCAGCAACTAAGGTAATCAGTTGGTTTCTGTCCTTAGATCTCTTCATGTAGTGAGTCATATTAAAACCTGTTATAATATCAAACTATCCTTGTATTCCAGAAATATAAGAAGCTTTTGTCACGATGCATTATTTTTTTTTCATACACTACTAAAATTTTTGCCAATATTTATTTCAAATTTTTTTCTTGCTGTGTCTAAAAATGTTCTGTAGTTTTATTTTATATATATATAAGTTTTATATATATATGTTTTATTTTATATATATATATATATATATATATATATATATATATATATATATAGTATTTTAGATTTAGATGTCAATGTCATACCATAATTTTTTTTGGAAGATGTTTTCATCTATGCTGTGCAAAGTTTAATTAACATTAGAATTACCTGTTCCTTTAAGAATTTCCCTTTGAATTCTCTGGGACTAGGACATTTTTGCAATGGTTCTTTGAAAATGTTTTCTAATTGGATTATTTATTTTGTTGTTGTTGAGCTATATGAGTTCCTTATATATTTTGGATATTAGCCCCTTATCAGATGTGCTGTGTGTAAAAATCTTCTCCCATTCGGTTGGTTGCCTTTTTATTTTGTTGATGGTTTCTTTTGCTGTGCAGAAGCTTTTTAGTTTGGACAGAGGGCCTGAACAGACTTTTCTTCAAAGAGGATATACAAATGGCCAATAAACATATGAAAAAAAGAGCTCATCATCACCAATCGTCAGAGAAATGCAAATGAAAAACACAATAAGACATCACCTCACACAAGTTAGAATGGCTACCATCAACAAGACAAATAATAACAAGTGTTGGAGAGGCTGCGGAGGAAAAGGAATACACTTTTGGTGGTGATGCATATTGGTGCAGCCACTAGGGAAGGCAGTGTGGAGGTTCCTCAAAAAATTAAGAATAGAATTATCATATGATTCAGTAATCCCTATTCTGGGTATCTACCAAAAAAATCTGAAAACATTTATCCATAAAGATATATAGGCTCCGATGTACATTGAAGCTTTACTTATGGTGGACAAGGCATGGAAACAACCAAAGTGCCCTTTGATAGATGATTGGATAAGAAGATGTGGTATATATACACAATGGAATACTATTCTTCCATAAGAAAATATGAAATAGTGCAATTTGCAACAACATGGATGGATCTTGAGATTATTAGGCTAAGCGAAATAACTCAGACAGAAAAGTCAAGAACCATATGATTTCACTGATATGTGATATATAAAACTGAAAACATCAAAGGAACAAGACAAGCAAATAAAGAAATAAAACTCATAGACACAGACAATAGTTAGTGGTTAGCAGATGGTAAGGAGGAAGAGGGTGGTAAATGTGGGTAAAAGGGATCGAATATATGGTGATGGAAGAAGAACTGACTCTGGGTCTTTAACACACAACAGGATACAAGTGTACAGAATTGTACACTTGAATGTATGTAAATTTATTAACAATTGTCACCCCAATAAACTTTAATTAAAAAATGTTTTATACATCTGCTATTGTCACTTGGTTTATTTAGACTTTTCAAGCCTCATAGGGTCATGTTTGGTAAATTGTATCTTTGAGACTATGATGCATGGTATCTAGGGTTTCAAAATTATTTGCTGTGAATTGTTAAAAACAGAGTCTTAAGATTCACTTTATTTCATTTTCACTTTAGTAGTCATTTTTCCTTTACTATTTTTCTTATTGTGTTTACCTGTCTTTCTGTTGCCTCTTCTTTTCTCTCTCTCTGTTGTTTCTTTTCTTTTTTCCCACTTTTTGATACTGTTCTAATATGGAAGTATATCCAAATTATTGTATTTTCCCATTTTTTATTGTGACATATTATGGATAACATAAAATTTACTATCCTAGTCATTTTTAAGTGTATAGTTCAGTAGTATTAATTGTACTCAAACATCACCACAATCCATCTTCAGAACTTTTTTCATCTTGCAAATCTGAAACTCTAGATCTATTAAATAATAATTCTCCTTTCCTTCCTGCTCCCAGTCTCTGACAATCACCATTCTGCTTTCTGTCTCAATTAGTGTGACTAATCTAAGTAATTTATATAAGTGTAATTATACAGTATTTCTCTTTTGTGATTGGCTCATTTCACTTAGAATGATGTCCTCAAAGTTCATCTATGTTGTGGCATATATCAGAATTTCTTTGCTTTTTAGGCTGAATAATATCTCTTTGTATACTGTATCTACTACATTTTACAAAAACTGCTCCTTTAACACATATCTGTTGTTGATGTGACAAAATTTACATTGTGTGTATAAAAACATAAACTAGTTATTCTTTAATAAATTAGTCTCTCAAATCATGTAGTAAACAAAGAGTGGAGCTGCATACTCTTTTTATAATAATACTAGCTTTTATAATTGTCCATGTATTTACCTTTACTGAGATCTTTATTTCTTCATATGGCTTGAGTTATTGTCTGGGGCCCTTTCATTTCAACATGCAGGACTCTCTTTAGTACAGTAGTACCTCAGTTTTCGAACATTTCAGAACTCGAATTGTCTTCCAGAACGGACTACGTTTGAAAACCGAGGCACCTGTATTTATTGCAGTGTAGGTCTAATTAACTGCATAAGCTTGTATTTGTCTAGGAATGTCCTAATTTCTTCCTCACTTTTGAAGGGAGTTTTGCCAGATATAGGACTCTTGGTAGACAGATTCTGCCTTTTAGCACTTAAGATATATCAGCACACTGCCTTCTGATCTTCAGTTTCTGATGAGAAATAAGCTGACATTTTATTGAGGATTGCTGTATGTGAGGAGTAGCCTCTCTTTTGCTACTTTCAAAATTCTGTTTTTCTTTGGCTTTTGACAGTTTAATTACAATGTGTATAGTGTGGGTCTCTTTGATTTCATCCTACTTGGAGAGTGTTGAGCTCTCCAAGTAGATGTTTATATTCACGACTTTCATTAAGTTTACAGAGCCTTCAGTCATTTCTTTTTTTTTTTTTAATATTTTACCCTAAATGTTTTTTTTTATTATTTTTAAAATTTATTGGGGTGACAATTGTCAGTAAAATTACATAGATTTCAGGTGTGCAACTCTGTATTACATCATCCATAAATTACACTGTGTGTTTCTTCAAATATTCTCTCTGCCCCATTCCCTTTCTCCTTTTGGGATTCCCACAATCCATATGTTGGTCGATTTGATGGTGTTTCACATATCTTTTAGGCCCTGCTTACTTATCTTCAATCTTTCTCCTTTCTTTTTCAGTCGAGATCATTTCCATTGTTCTATCTTTAAGTTCACTGATTCTTTTTTCTAGCTGCGTTTCAATCTGCCTTTGAATCTATATAGTGAAATTTTTATTTCAGTTATTGTAATTTTCAGCTCCAGAATTTTTGTTTTGGTATGTTTTCTATATATATTGGTATTTCCACTTTATTCACACAGCATTTTCTTGAGTTTTCCTATATCTTCCTTTAGTTCTTGGAGTCCATTTAAGAAATTATTTTAAACTTTTTGTCTCGTAGATCTGCCATCAGTCTTTTTCAAGGACACTTTTCTTTCTTTTTTTTTTCCTCTTAAGTAGGCTATACTTTTCTGTTTTTTTGTATGCCTCATTATTTTTTTTAAAAAAACTGGAAATTTGTATCAAATTATGTGGTATTTCTGGATAATCAAATTCTCCTCTTCCTCAAGTCTCCTGGTTTTTGTTCTTTTGATTACTGTAGGTTGTCTCTGTGATGAGGATCAGATTGACTTGTAAACTTACAGTATCATCAGGTCTTTCCTGAGCCCGATACTTCTTCCGGGCATGTGCAATGACTTTCTAATTTCCCCCATATATAAATGGTTGCTTTTCAATACCCTAGTCTTTAATATCTGGATCCTAAAAGGAGAAAAAGAGCAAAATGTAGGGAGGGGAAAGTGTCTAGTCCTTTCAAGAACATGGAAGTCACTTTGGCCATAAGAGGATAAGTTTGCAATGAAATGATGGGGAGAAATGCAACAGTGGCCCTGTATGATAAGAAACAGCAATCAGTTCTCAGGTCCCTGATACTTGGAAGATAAGGTCATTTTTGCCCACCCTGGCCCAATAAGCTGTGTGTGAACTGCTCCAGGAACACATGCAGCTGCCTGCCACAGGAGTCGGGGGTAAAGACTGAATAGCTGCTACTGTGTGAGAACTGAAATTGATGAAAATTAATAATAATTTGCCCTCCAAGAATTCTCCTGGAAGTTGCAAATTTTCAATAGACTCCAGAGTTCCAATATAGTTGCATCCGACAGATTCTGTCAATGATATTGTTGATAGGTGTGTCGTTCTCTGCCATCGTCCCAGAGTCTTCTATGCACTGTTATCTTGTATATATAGTGTAAAATATTAACTAGTAGGTGCATTTAATATTTAATCTTTATATTATGAAACTTTGTTAAATGTCATGATTTGAAAAATATAGTAGGTAGTTGTTGCTTAGTTGTAAACTGGTTATGTGTACCTTTTTGAGCAGTTATATTATGTATACTGTTAGTGCAACATACTGTTGTCATTGATAGTTACAAATAAAATTTATGGATGAGAATGTTTATATTCTCTGATGTCATTCTATATTATCAACCAGGTGGGTTCTCCTGTATTGTTTTGGAGAAACAATAATTATTAAAAAAATAAATAAATCTATGTTGCTATTCATTCTAGGACACCCTATAAAGAATTGTGCATTATAATTACACAAAATTGCAAATAAACGCCTGTAGCTACACAAAAGGAGGTACCCCTTAGGGTTCCCTAAATTGAATATCCTGAATGCTATATAGCTCGTACTTTAAATAAGTGATTCATAAAGACATGAAATAAGAATAATAGAACTTATAGAGAGTTGATATTAAAAAGACCATTATACAATCTAAAATACTGTGTTAAATATTTAAAATCATCATCATTTGCCAGTTTATTATGGACCATGATTACACATAAGATAGTTCCTGCTATAGGGGGAAAAACATTTTTGGTTATTTGCCTAGCTTTCCTTTATTGCTTACTCTTAACAGGTAACTATGTGCTAGGCACTGAAGGATAATAAAATGTTCATAGCATTCTATTGTTTTGCAAAATAACATTTGTATATATCGTTTTATATGTTTAACCAAGGAATTCTTCTCTTCTTCTGGTTATTATTATTATTATTAGTAGTAGTAGTAGTAGTAGTAGTAGTAGTAATTTTACTGATAAAGTATCTTCCTTGGATGGCTTTTTGGCTTTCTCAAACCCAGCCCCCCTCTCTCTCTCTCTCTCTCTCTCTCTCTCTCTCTCTCTCTCTCGCCATATATATATATACACATATATATACATACATATATATATATATATATATATATATATGTAAACATCACCCGGCCTAATTATATAAATAATATATACGGAGGGTGCCAAAAATATGTATACACATGTTAAGAAAAGAAAACTGTATTAAAATTGTAATACTCAGTATATACCGATAACAAAAGATGAATACATGTCATATATGACTCCTGCAATTACAAGAGCTGCTCAAAGTGGTTACCATCAGAGTCCAGACACTTCTGATTGTGGTGAACTACTGCTTGAGCAACATTGACCAAACTGTTCACTTGTATATATTTTTTGGCATCCCCGGTATTTCTGTCCTCAATAAAAATCAGAAACTAGCACTTAGGGCATAAAGAGAAAATATATAATTCTAAAGCATTGGTGAGTCTATTAAAATTTAGTTTTGGCTATGAGACAAAAGACCAAACCTACATATCAGAATCCTCTGCCACAATTCTTAAATAATAGAATCAGCAACATCATCTCTGACTGCAAATAACCATGCAATATGTAGGTTTCTTTGGTGTTTCCAAATTCCCAATCAGACCTCCCTGTGGATATGTATATAGAGAGAAGTATAAACACAAGTGTGTCTCCCTGGAGAACTGAAACATTTTACAGAAAACCAAGATTTGTGTGGCCAGTACTTTTAGGGTTTTTCTCCATGTGAAGTTCTGTCACTTTATTTCAGTCTCCTATGGCTTTTTATTAGGCTAACATACATCTATTGCAAGTCAGCTTGGCTTGTCTAGCAGCTGTCACATTGCAGCAATCAATGGCCATGTTTTATTGCTTTAGGTTGTATTTCCTTGTAACCATTATCTCTAAATTCAACCTTCAGAAATAAATCTTTTAGGTCTCTTGACAGAACATTATGTTATTGAAATTAACTGAGGAATAGCAAATAAAATCTAAACCTGCCCATCTCAGAGCATATGGGATTATATGGCAAAAGTGAATTAAATGTCAATGAATAACATTGATAGATAGAGGAGAACTGTTATTATACATGGGGTTCATTTTGTCAATAAATTAATGTGGTCATACAAATTATACAGTATTTTTGCAAAACAATATTCAATACCAATTTGGAGAACAGTTATTAAAACATGAACACGTTCAACTGATTTCTTTCATAAATAGTATAATCAGGATGTCAGTATTATATTCATTTTTTTTTTAAGATGGGCCATAATTTCTTGGGAGGTGTTGGTTTCTCAGTTTGGATCTGCCAGGTATCTGTACTGGGGTGAGTTCACTTGATGGGGTTGAGAACCCACCATCAGCTTTGCAAGATGAGAAATTCTGTTTCATTTTGTGACTTTGAGTTAATGAAGTGCTTAGGCATTGGCTTGCATAAAAAACTTTTATTTATATATACATATATAAATAAAAGTTTTATAAAACTATCTATCTATCTATCTATCTATCTATCTATCTATCTATCTATCTATCTGTCTATACCCTCTCTCTATGTCTTTCTAGATCTCTATGTATCATAACATCAAATTTTAGTTTACAGCGGATGTATAAATTTCATGGGTCAAGGATACCCTTGCAAACATATCAGGGATCACTTTACCTGGTAGCAAAGTGCTTGAATGGTCAGATCAGATTATTTAGTAGGTATGGAATCAGCAATAGGAATAACATAGATTTGATAGACACTTAACTGAGGCCAGGAGAAGCTTAATAAATCATCCTGTCTGCCAAGTATGAAACTCCTCTCAGTTTTTCATACTACTCATATCTCTCCTGTATAGTGCTGTGTAAACACAATAGGGTTTTGGCAACGAGCTTCACTTCTTAGATTTCACAAAGACACCCTTCTTTATAAACAATTTTTTTCTGAGCCATTTTAATATTAATGAATCAGCTGCAGGATTTTTTTACTTACATGAATCAGCCATCAGATATGCCTCCCTAAGATATTTATTCCACTCACATATTTGATTTTCTCTAGTGCATGTTTATATTTACAACATTATGCTTTAATGTGTTCTAGTTCTATATTCTAGGTTCTTTCTTTTTTCCCATTTCCATTTTTTAGTCAACGAGTTTAATTATACCAGATTAACCAGCTATATTTGGAATTCTGATGGTGTAGAGATATTATGTTTGTATCCATCATTGTTTTGCATGTTAGCTTTGGAATAAAAAGAAATAGCAAGGAATAAATGTATATTACAGTATGTTAGAAAAGTAATATCCATGACATTCTTTCATAGATAGCATTGTGTAAAGTATTGAGCAATATGATAAAATGTTTACAAAAATTGACTGAAATTTTTGCCATCTGACCTTTTGCAATACGACTCTGGAGCTTATCCTATAGAATAGTTGAATTCTACTTGCCACACTCTTGAAATTGGACACAACTTGTGGCTTGATTTTCAAAAATGACATCGTGGCAATTCTGAGCCTAGGCCTCAAAATTCCATTCACAATTTTGCTCTCCCATTTGAAACTAGCACAGTCACCATGTGAAACTCTTTGGGCTAGTCTGTTGGATCATGAAAGACTTGTGGCCCAATTGCTGTCATTTTTCCTGCTGACAGTGAGCCAATCCCCAAAACAGAGCTGAATAAATGAGCTCATCTGAGGTGGAAAGAACAGTCCAGCTGAACCCAGCTAAAATTGCTGATTCACAGTCATGAGACAAATAAATGTTGTTGTTTCAAGCCACTGAGTTTTATGTGGTTTATTATTGTCATGAGTTGAATTTTGACCCCACCCCCATTCAAAGGTTGAAATCCTAACCCTCAGAATGTGACCTAATTTGGAAATAGAATCATTGCAGATGTAATTAGTTAAGGCCCCAATCCAATAACCCAATATGACTTCTGTCCGTATTAAAAAGGGAAATGTAGACACACGCGTACAAGGAGAATGCCAAGAGAAGATGAAGGCAGAGATTCCAGTGATGCTTCTAAAAGGAAAGGAACACCAAATATCGGCACATTAGCAGAAGCTAGGGAAGAGGCATAGAACAGATTGTGTCACAGTCCTCAGAAAGAACCAAATCTGCCGCGACTTTGATCTTAAGCTTCTAGCCTCCAAATTGAGAAAATAAAATTCTGTTGTTTAAGCCACTCTGTGGGTGATATTTAGCCAAGGCTAACACATTGAAGCCATGTACTGGTCAATCAGGAAATATACGATAAGACCTTTGCCCTCAAGATGTTTGTATGTAATTCAAAATCAGATCCTATTCAGAAAATTAAAAATATCACGTGCTATCTTACATTGCTGGTGTCAATGAACGATAAGAGCCATGCATTTTGCTATTATTTAATAGAGGGAGGATTGACTGTATGAGTATATGCTATGCAAGTCTTCATGAGAGAAAGATGCTTGCATGTCTGTACCTTAAAGAATAGACATATTATGAAAAAAATGGAAGAAAATAGAAGAAATGGTAGAAATAAAGGTTCATCAGCTCAAACGAAGAGAGGTTTATGGAAAATGCATAAGCCAAATCAGGTCAGTTTAGACGTGGATATTACGGAATTCTAAAAAATGAATATACAGTGTATAGGTAGGGTGGAAGGGTCCCACAAAGCCTAGTCACACCATTTGGGCATTACTTATGAATACTGAACATTTATAAAAACTTTAATGTGTAGGAAATTCTATGCATGCAAAAAACTTCAATTTACGGGTAAAATGTATGAGAGAGGTGAACAGTGGAAGAAAGACAAGTTAGATGCTTCTCTTCGTATTCTTGCTATTGAAGTCCTGAGCAAAATGATGGTAACTCATGATAAGGAAGGACTAACAAATATTCATTAAGAAAAATAATGTGCAAGGCTTGATAAGTGATAAATGTGTTTTCCCCCTACGCATGTATTTGAATTTTGTCACCTCTGATAAAAAGGAGGGGAAGTATCTGAAGTGCATCCTGGTTTTCTGGAAAGATTTTAAGTTTGGATTTTAATTATTCTGAGGTTAAAGGATTTGCAGAATATATGAATGTAAAAATTCTGCTTTTAGAAAGCATAGGCTGAAAAGGGAGGTCACAATTGATTATGATATTTGGAAGCTTTTTAATTCAACTGCCTCTGTTACCCCCAGACATTCAAAGTTGAGGAGAGTTCATACTGAAATTGGCACCAGAATTTAGGTCACCTCTGCTCATGTGTTCTTTTCCAAGCAAGATGGTGTCCTGAGCAGCCAGGCACATTCTTATATATTATAAACTAGTGGCCCTACCAGCATTGGTCATGAGAATTCTAAATAGCTTAAAATAAATAGGGATTATGTTGTCATAACATGGGGAATGATGTATGGAGTTGCCAATCAGAAAAGTAGCTTCATCATAAATCAGCATTTACCTTTTGTAGTGCAGAAAATAATGGAAAGAGCAATTGATTTTGCATGTCTCTCAACATTCACAGTCACATATATTTCATATTTTACCTCGGTTTTACCCAGTCTGAAGGATGTCTTCCATTCTTTCAAAAATACCTTCTGAATCTCTTCAAAGTTAATTTAAACATAGAATAAGCAATACGATCTTGAGAAATTCTTTCAAACTTAATTTTAAAAAATCAGCTATATTCATGTTATGCAGTAGGAAACATTATAGCAGAATCTTAACTTTACCTCATCAGTACATCTCAAAAATAGTTTGGATCTTGCTGCATTCCCATTTCTCAATAGTAATGAATGATGAACAAAAAGACACACAGCACAGCTGGAGAAACTAGTCACCTTGTTCAAACAAACCGACTTTTTAAGAAAAGCATGAATACTGTATAAAAAATATATTCTGAGAATTCCAAGTAGAGTGATTCTCCCAGACATAAAAGCTGAAACTCCAAGAGAAGTAACGATTTCCAAAGAACGAGATCAGAAAACAGTATATAGAGGATCAGAAAGAAGTGTTACCAAAGGAAAAGATAAACTAATACTTTAAAATCAGAATATGTTTCCAAATATCATGGTAGGCTGATCTGGAATTATCATATATTATAAATTTTAAGACAAAAAGATTCACATTACTAAAGCTTTCTAGATTCACAATTCTCATACATTAGAACTTAGAAGAATATAGGCACATGCATCAATGTTTTGTCAAAAATTTGTTTGGGGGAGAATATATATGTAATTAGATATGTATGTAATAGTGGTGATCTTTTAGGATTTTTTGTTTTAAATTGCAAAGCCCCAAAAGTAAACCTTTGAATTTAATCCGAATTTGAATAAATAGCACATGTGTGTTTGTTATACATAATGCTTTCTGTTTTTAACATTGGATATATAAAGATAGGTTTTAAAATGCTTCAGAATATTGTCAACACATGTCATTTGTTATCACTAGGGCTGAATTTTTTATCGTTATTCACAAAAACTGCGTGCTCTGAAAGAAAGGAATTTCATAGCAAGTCATTTATCCTGCACTTTTTATATATACCAATTTCTAATGGAAAGCAGATTTTATGGTTAATAAGCTATGCATAAAGATTTCTAATTGTAACTATTACTATTCTGAATAAGAAGGAAATAAAAATTGAACTGTAGATATCAAAACAACTACAGATTTTAGTTTAAATCAGACGTATTCATCATAGTACCAAATAATATGAAAAATATTCTGATGGATATTCATGAACATGCTTTTAAAATAACTAATTTTCTCTCAAATTTATGGGAGTTTATGAAAATATAATCAAATGTTTTATCTCTCTGCTGAAAAGCATATGATCCTTACAGCTTTTTTTCACTGGCTTATAAAGAGTTTAGATGGCATCTCTTGGTGATAAATTGGACATGTGTTGTGCAACTGGACAATAGGTTATGAAAAATAAATTGGTGGTCAAGTGTACTACTATGTAATTTTAGTGACAAAGATCCAATTTTGAGAATCTTTTATCTGCATAGAGTATCTCTGACAAGTTTATTTGAAAATACAATAGAAGATTTTGTTTGTTTGTTTTTAGAGATTTTTTTTTTTGTATTGATATGAGGTAAAGAAAATGATGATACTAGTATCCTGAAAGGATATTTGTGCCTATCCAAAAGTTTAAATACCTAAGGGATACAGAAAAGTATTGCTGTGTCCATAACAGTGTTTGAAAAATAAACAATTCGCTTTCAATTGAGTCAAGCTACCGATTTTCAACTACTTTTTTCTTTTTAATGAGTTTAATACCTGTTTTTCGACCCCCAAAAATAGGTTTCACAAATGTAGATGAGGATCAAGACAGCAAGAACCTGTGTTTTAATATTCGTGTTATTTTTACATTATTGTTTGGTATCAACATTTTGTTGCCAAAGTCATGCAGAGCACTGGGGTCACTAAGCTTGCCATTTACCAAATTAAAAAAAAAAAAAAATTGGAAAATAGCTTCACTTTCCATGTGGCTTTGGCAAGGAAACCTGAATGATTTGTGGTATTTAGTGCCAGTTACAGAGCTGGATTCACATCAAGACCATTAAACATATTTCATAAAAATGAAGAACTTAGTCTTCCTTTCCGTGCTGTAGCTTACAGAGTTTGACTTTCAGAGATGCCAGCTAGGATGTCACAATACAGACCTGAATGTTCCTCTAGTATTACAAGAGTCTCAAACATGTGTTGAAATTTGGCTGAATTAGAACACTAAATATGCCGACAGCTAAACATTTTGAGACCTTTTTGTAATGAGCTTTCGACATTTAATTTTGAAGGCTCTGTCACATGCCAGTTTCTAACTATGACTGCAGAAATTTTCATTTGTCAACATTTTGCAATCTGATTTTCTATATATTTTATTCATTAGATTATTGGTCATTTCATTCATTTTTTCTAAGCTTATAAAGGCCAGGACATATAGATAGTTCTGTGGGATAAAATTACCTTTTATCTTTGACTAGATATGTTTGTTTTTTAATAGAAACAAACCCTACCTGCTGATTTTTAACTCATAATTATTATTTGTCCTTAGGGGTAATTTGCTTTGAAAGACTATCATTTGCAAAGGTTCACACTTTGAAGCAAATCTTCTACTCTCCAGTTACTTTTTTTTTTTTCAAAAGGAGAAACTTGGAGAGGCTAGTAAGGGATAAATTACCGTAACACTTAAAACTCCAATATATAACTTTTTTCAAAGGACTTTAAACATTTCTTTTAGTAAAACCATGATAATTTAACAATTCATATATTTAGCCTTAAATAATATTATATTATATTGTTGATTTGTTTAATATGTATATGTCATCAAACTTTATTGTAAGTTCCTTGAATACATTTTTTTATATATACTACAAATACTGTTAGACATAATGTGACCATATTATGCTCAAAATGTATTTGTCAGTTAGGTGGTTAGTGGAGGGCTTAACTAATGTTTTGAGTGACAAAACTATTTCATTTGTATATTACAAAAGGAAAATTATTTACAAATCACAAATATGTAATTTTGGAGCTAACTGTAATAGTTATAAATATGTAACAACAAAGTTTGATTACTTTCTGTTCTTTCATTATGCTCATTATAAAAAGTTAATAAAAAAATTAATAAAAACAGATTCAACTATTTGACTTACTCTTCCACAAAATGTATATGGATTTCAGGAGAAAACAGTTGGTAGTTGAACGTGCATTAACATTATTGAAATTTTAAAAATTGTCAATAAAAAAAGGTAAATCAAACTTTGGAACCAGAAAAACTTGAGTTTAAATTATGATTTTTGTTCTTTAGGAACTTCATAATTTGTTATATAACTTGCTTTAATAAGTTACTTAAAAGTCTTTCAGCATCATTCATGCTTCTTATTTTTTTAAAGTAATTTAGTGAAGTAAGTGATGTAATGATTGGCAAAATATACTTTGTGGTTAGTTAGGATTTGTTCCCTAATTTCAGATAATCAGAGGTTTAAAGCAATATTTAATACAAACATAAGAGCTCACTTAGTGTTAAATAACATTATTTAAAAAAATAGTATTATATTTGGGTCAGTAAAATATTATCAAATAACCTACTTCATTAAATCCCACAGAGGAAATTTTCAATAGTTAACAATAATCAGTACAGGAAAAAATGGCTGCTTAAGTAGTCAACTTAAAACAAGGAACAACATTTAATATGAGATGGTATAAAAATAGTTTGTATGTTTTTCTCCCTAAATGAAGCCTACACATTTTAAGAAAGTGATTTAATCTTTTATTAACAATTATTAATGTACATTGAAATGTTAACCAACAAAAATCACTCAAGTGGAGATGTTTCACATAATTTTAAGATAAAATGTATGATAATAGCACATTAATTCATATTTGACTATTAGCATGATCATAAAGTTTGCCATTTGTAAAAAGAATATTGAAGGGTTTTATCAGTTTTTCCAAGTGTTTAACTTAGTCTTTGATATGCAAATTACTGACATTTTATAGACTTCATTTTTTTTTCCTTCAATTTTAACTGGTCTTACTCTGCCAGATAAATATTCCTCGTCATTAGCTTTAAGTGTAATTATATCAGTTCTTCAACACTTTCTTTGTGTTTATGGACCTAGCTTTTAAAAAGTTTAAATTCAAAATTTGTATTTTGTGGTTACAATACTAATTATATTTTCCATTGCCATGGCAGCATACTAAATATGTTAGTATTAAGTGGTGTGTCATTATATTTTATTAGTCAGGATTCTCCAGAGAAACAGAGCCAATAAGATATATATATATTTACGAATCATCTCTCTACCTATGTATGTATGTATGTATGTATGTATGTATGTAAGTATCTACCTATCTATCTATCTAAGGAGATTTATTATAGAAATTGGCTCATGCAATATAGTGGAGTCTGAGAAGTCACACAATCTTCTGTCTTGAAGGTGAACAAGGAAAACTGGTGGTATAATTCAGTTTCAGTCCCAAGCCTGAGAACCAGAGGAGCCCAATGGTCTAAGTCTCCGTCCCAATCCGAAGGCCAGATAACCAGGAATGCCAGATATCTGAAGACAGGACAAGGTAGATGTCCCAACTCAAGCAGAGAGAGCAAAATCACCCATCCTTTGCCTTTTCTGTTCTACCCGGGCCCTCAACAGATTGGATAATGCCCACTCACATGGGGGAGGACTACTGGATTTACTCAGGCAATGAATTCTAATGCTATTCTCTTCTGGAAACATTCTCATAGCCACACCCAGAAATAATGGTTTACCATCTCTCTGGGCATCCTTCAGTCCAATCAAATTGACACACATAATTAACCACCACAGTAATGCTTGAATAGTGACTAATTTTAGTAATTTAGTAATTTTTCTTTCATACATAAACTTCATATTGTGAATACTTAAATATTGTATAACAAGGAACTCTATACTATCCAATTATAGCTAAGGGCTAGGTTATAACTACAAAATGAGAACACTGGGGAGTTGTTTCAACTTTGATTTGAACAGTTCTGGGGATGTGGGAGAACTGGAATATCATAAAATAATTATGGAAATTTGATCTTTTATCATCATACACCTAATTTTCACAGTGGAATACAAATCTTTGTACTGACATCTTAAACATTAGCATGGTTTGAATACAACAACATATGTTACTTATTAAAGATGTGCCCCATCCCTTCCCACACCATGCTGCTCTCTAACCTCATGTCCTGTTGGTTCCTTCCTCTTTTATGACCTCTGGTCTATGGAGTTTTCTTGCTATTCCTAAATACCCGGGTGTGCTCCTCTTGGAGGAATGTGGTCAAGCTACTTCCTCTGCCTAAAATATCCTTCCCACATAATGTGCAGAAGTCTCACTCACCTACACCCTTCAATTTCTGCCAAAATAACACCACACTGAATAACATCTCATTGAATGCTTACCTGACTACCTTATTTAATATTGCAAAACCTTTAATTTCCCCATCCATTTTCTTTTTCTCCACAGCATACGTTAATTTTAACATGATTTATATTGTACACCTTATTTGCTCAGTGGTCTATTTTCCCCAAGTATGTTATAAGCTCTATGAGGGCAACAATTTCATCTCTTTGTGACTAATGCATCCATGGCACCTAGAGCAATACCTGGCACTTAATAGGTGCTCAGAGAAGAAATGTGAACAGACTAATTGAATTCATCAAATATCCATTACTAGAATCACCCTAATTTTGAATGTCTGAATGAAAAAACATTATCAAGCAAACAAGAGCTTACAGAAATTTTTAAAAAGTGTGAGTTTTTCTTATATATTCGAAACAAAGAAAATTTTAGATTTTATCTTATATGAAGCAAGTGGTTATTGTTCTGCTCTGTCAGGAAATGAACACAACCCATTTGGTAGTGGCAGCCTGAAGGATCCCACCATATCAGAAATATATTTGGTGAGCATACAAAATGGGACTTGATCAGGAAAAGCTGCTCTCACAATCAGGTTTATTCCTTTATCTCCTTGTAATTTGCCATTTTCAGGCCTGGGTTTCCTTTCGTGAACCAACCCAGGAAGTGGCAGCGGTGTGGTCTGTACATGTGCAGAGATCTGTGTATATCAAATGAATTGTTGCATACTTAAACCTGATCACTGAATATTAGAAGAGAAAAATACCCTTTATAATTAAGTGAATGGAATAGCAATTTGCAACTGAGGCAACCTAAAAAAGATATTTACATAATTCTTTAAGGCTGTACACAATGTGAGCAGGAGATATATTGGAAGGATATACAGAAACATAATATGAACTATGTGATTGCAGGAAAATTATCTGGGAAGCAGCAATAGTAGAGTGACAGCCTACTTGAAGATTCTGAAATGGGCACATGGGGAACACTGTCTTCGTCTGATCCAGGAAACTCCGGTTCTTTCCCTAACTGTGGTGCTCATTAGCTGGGGTCCTCCTCAGGTAGAGAATTTAAGCATTAACTCTGTTTGATTGACAGCACAATCTATAAAGTAAGAATAGCTAAACCCATTCTATCTATCTTAAAATTAAAGCAGATCAAAGCATTACGTATAGATATAGAGATAGACATAGACATAGGTATAGATAGACAGATATCACTTTTAGTCCTTATGCTTTCTTTTATCACGTGAGAGGCCTGAAAGCTGTTGGAACTCCACTTCCTGAAAAATAGTACTGATGCCTCATAAGGTTCAGTAAGGACTGAGGAAGATAAAATCTTACTCATACACTGAAATATTTAGAAAGTACTTGGCACATTCTAAGTATTCACGTACGTAAAATATTTTAATTTACATTGTTTTCAGCATTTATAATTACATTTTACAATCTCTTAGCTATTATATTTTGATATATGCATATATTGAATATGCTAATTTTATTTCATATTAACAGATATATGAATACATTTTATCACTATTAACGGCTTGATTTATTAAGATAATGATAGAATGAGTACAGTTGATATGATATGTGCTGGTTGTCCTTCATTTGCTCCCCCAGATCTATCTCTACCTTTCTTTGCCCTTCTCTGTTCTCAATTGGCTTCTGGCTGATTAGGTAATGGGAGTCATTAACAGACATTCAGAGGGTAGAGGTTTATATTTATTCTGTACTTAGCTGACTACCTCTAAGACAACAGCCAACATTGGGTAGAGCTCCTTTGGTTCTCATGTCCCACTGGGTTCTGAAAGACTATATTCTTCCTTTTATTTCTTTATTCCTGGAATTGCTAACAGCTCCATGTGATTGACAGTCTCTTGGGGCCAAGCTTCAACAAATTTTGTTTGACCCATTAATTCTTCCCGCAATTTTGTATATTGTCCCTTCATTAATTTATTTTTATTTGAACCATGTGGGGTCAACTACATTTTGTTGTGGGAATCTGATTGACAGTGCTCTGTTCTAGACTAACTAGCCCTCAAGACTGCATTCAGTATTGAACTGGGAAATAAATAGATAGCATTGGTACCCTTGGCAGGTATTATCATAGTTATTCAAATTATCCATATCATGAAGTGGAAGAGGAAGATTTTGGAGATCAAATGCCAGTTGCACTTGATAGAACTGAGATTATAAATACTATGAGTTAGACAAGCTCCCCCTGACTTCCCTACAGAGTTTTCAAAGCAACAACAACAAAATGGGCCTTGAATTCCCAACGCAAGTTGCAAGTGGAACACAAAACTTCTATGGCAACCTTAAAAATAATCCTTATTGTTTCTTATATTTTCAGGACAGATGTGACTGAAAGTCAGATCAAAAATATAATTTAGTGATTGCAACATCACTAAGTCTAACAAACACAGGTGTTCACAAGTCTTACATTAAAGCTAAAGCACTGATTGGGAAAAATTGGAGCCTTTATATTTGGAATAGGAATATTTGTATAGACAGATAAAACAGGGAGTCTCAAACAACCTCACATCCCTGCAGACTTCACTGCTGGAGATAACTATCTATTCTAACTGTCTGATGATAACATAACAATTTTCAATGACTACACACAGGACAGGTGCCTGTTGACAAAATCTTTGTGTACCAGCCTTTCTCAGCCAGGGTTCATCAAAAAAATTAAACTTCACAGAATATTATTTCAATGACTATTTTCTCAATTTTCTAAAGATTGTACATAGCTAGTACCATTCTAGATGGATAGACGATAGTAATTCATTACATACAACAGATTTCTTATGATATTGGACCTTAGTTTTCCCATGGAACTCCCAGATGTGAACGACTGGTTTTTTATCCTAATGAGTATCAAGTAATAGCGCAGAGGACAGCTGCAAGGTCTTTTCTGGAAGAAAATAATAGTATGCCAAAATAATTGCATGACCATGCTACTTGGTATCAGCAGAAATGAGGAAGCATGTATAGGAATAAATTCAAAGGGTAGTAAACAAACAAACAAAAAAAGGTTGTAATTAAAGGTTGGATGATGACAAGTTTATTGATACTGTGCATTCAGTATGGATTTTCAACATAATTTCTCAACTCTAATGGGGAGATCTGTTTGTTTTGAGATTTCCTTGAAGTCTAGATTCAGAGACTACTTTCAATAAGATCTAAGTGCTAGAATTCTCTTGAGCTAATGTAGAGTAAGGAATACAAAGTTTAAGGAAGTTGTAATGTGGAGGTAAATTTGTTATGTACAACTTGCTAACATATCCTACAAGCTTTAATGTTCAAGAGTGGAACTAAAGGCTCTATTTATCATGCTATGCAAGGTATCAATAGCCTTGAAAGCTCTGATTTCAATGGCTTATTCCTCAGAGACATGGTGGTGCAATTATTACCAGAGAGCAGAAGGATAGTGTAGCAGGTGTAGCAATGAGAAGGTCTTGACACAAGGGGATCTGTGGAAATGGCAAAATCGCCACAGGTTCTCTGAGAAGGAAACATAGCACCAGGCTACCACAGTCCTCTCATCTATGTTATTCTGTTGGGTAGATACCTGATTCAGGTTGATGTAGTGGGGATTTTTAGACTTTTATACAGATCTTAGACTTGGGTACCCTTACTGGGGTCAGACGGAGAAGGATCTACAATGTGAACACAAGTATACACTGAAAACCTTTCTTGAAGCCTTCAGCAGAGGGAGCTGTGGCCGTTTTCCACAGTCACTATGCACTGTGGAAAGGATACTACTGAGATCCTTTAGGGGCTACTGGATATTGCTACCATGTTTCACTGGTCAGAATGGTGCTTATGGAGGACAGGTAACAAATAAAACCCTAAACCTAAATTTTTCAGACATTCCAGTATGCCCTACAGCACAATCTGTGGTTGTTTTTAGCTTCTGAATGTATATTTGCAAAAGACACCATTAGCAACATGCAAAATATGCACATTGGATTCTTTAATTTTTTTTTTTTTTTCAATTACAGCTGACATACAATTTTATGTTAGTTTCGGGTAATTCAACATTTATATAACTTAAAAAGTGATCACCTGATACATCCAGTACCCACCTGATAACATACATAGTTATTACAATATTATTGACTATATTCTTCATGCTATACTCTACATTCCCATGATTATTCTGTGACTACCAATTTGTACCCTTAAATCCCCTCTGCTTTTCACTCATCCCTCAACCCCTCCTAATCCGGCAACCTTCAAAATATTCTCTACATCAGTAAGCTTGTTTCTGGTTTTGTTTGTTTGTTTGTTTATCCTATTCTCTAGATTCCACGTACAAGTGACGTCGTATGATTTTTGTCTTTATCTATCTGACGTATTCCACTCAGCACAATAGTCTGTAGGTCTATCCATGTTGTTGCAGATAGCAAGATTTCACTGTATACAACCTCCTGTTGATCCATTCATCAATGGACAGACACCCAGGCTTCCTCCACATTTTGGCCATTGTAAACAATGCTGTAATAAACACATGCATGCACATGTCCCGTGGAAGTAGCATTTAGGGTTTCTTCAGATAAATACCCAGAAGTGAAATTACTGCATCCTTTGTCTCTTGTTATAGCCTTTGTTTTTTCTTGTTGTTGGTGGTGGTTTGTTTGCTTGTTTGATTGTTTTGGCATTCAAAAGAAATAATTTTAATGTTGATAATATTCTCTTTTTTTAATTAAAGTTTATTGGGGTGACAATTGTTAGTATAAACCTACATAAATGTGGAGAGATAATTTTTGACAAAGAAGCCAAAAATATAGCCTTGGTTTTAAAGTTTATTTTGTCGAGTATAAGTATTGCTATCTTGCTATTGGCTTTCTTTTTTTTTCTTTTCTTTTTCTTTTACATTCCATTTTCATAAAATACCTTTTTCCATCCCTTTACTTTCAGTCTGTGTGTCTTTCAACCTGAAGTGAGACTCTGGTAGGCAGCATATGTAATGTCTTCATTTTCTTATCTATTCAGCCACTCTATGCCTTTTGATTGGAGTATTTAAATTTGCATTTAAAGTAATTGTTGATAGATATGCAGTTATTCCCACTCTATTACTCAGATTTATTTTTTTATCTTTTTTATTTCCTTCTTCTTCTTCTTTAAAAGGTCCCTTTAATATTTATTGTATTACTGGTTTGGTGTTCATTAACTTCTTCAGGCTTTTTTTGTCTGGGAAACTCTTTGATTCTAAGTGATAGCTGTGCTGAGGAGAGTAATCTTGGTTGTTGGTCTTCGCTTTTCAGCAGTTTATATATCTCATGCCATTCCCTCCTCGCCTGGAAAATTTCTGTTGAGAAATCATCTGACAGTCTAATGGGAGTTCCCTTGTAGGCAATTAACTGCTTTTCTCTTGCTGCTTTTAAGATTCCCTTTGGCATTTTAATTATGATGTGTCTTGGTGTGGGCCTCTTTGTGTTCATCTTGGTTGCGACTTCCTACACTCCCTGGGCTTGTGTGTTTATTTGTCAGATAAGGGAAGTTTCTGTTATTATTTTGTCAAGTACGTTTCAATTATTTGTTCTGTCTATTCTCCTTCTGATACCCCTATGACGCAAATGTTAGTAAACTTGATGTTGTCCTAGAAGCCCCTTATACTATTTTCATGATTTTGATTTTTTTGCTTTTTGCTATTCCAATTGGGTATTTGTGGTTTGATCGTGTACTTCACCTAATCTACTATTGATTCCTCCTCATGTATTTTTCATTTCAGTTATGCACTCTTCATTTCAGACAGGTTCTTTTTTATGTTTTCTATCTCCATTTTTATGTTTCCTGCTTCTTTTTTTTTTTTTTTTTGAAGTCCTCATTGAAATAATCGAGCATCCTTATAACCAGTTTTGAACTCTGCATCTGGTAGATCACTTGTCGCCATTTTTCCCCCTGGAGCTTTGTTCTGTTCTTTCATTTGGATATGTTTCTTCGGCTACCCATTTTGGCTACCTCCCAATGCTTGTTTTTTATGTATTAGGTAGAGATGCTATGTCTCCTGGTCCAATAGAGTGACCTTACCTAGTACATGTCCCGTGGGGACTACTGGCACGATATTCCTGGTCACCTGAGCCATATGCTCCAGGTGTGGGTTGTGTGTGCCGTCCTGTTGTAGTTGAGACTTGGTTGCTATTTGCAGGTCAGTGGGAGGAATTGATCCTCAGGTTGATTGGTTGTGAGAACTGGTTGTGACAACAGGGGAGGAACTGTTGTGCAGAGGCTGGCCTTATGCAGCAGGATTTGCTTTAGTAGGTCTCTGGTACTTTCCCAGTCTGCCCTTTGGTAGTGCAACAATTTTGAGTAGAATTTGGTATAAAGGGAGAGTTCTACAGCAGGCCTAGGCCCTATCATTTGTTGTTTTTGTTTGTTTGTTTGTTTTGTTTCTTTGACCTGAAGATTCAGTGTTAACCAAGAATAGGTCATTTTTTCCTTACTCTCTCACTGAATTGTTATAGTTTTGGCTATTGCTATGCCCTTCCAAGACTAAAACTCCTATAGGAAAGTCCCTCTATGTGATGGTTAATTTTATGTGTCAGTTTGTTTGGGCCATGGTTCACAGATATTTGGACAAACATTATTTAGACCATTTATGTGATGTGTTTTGGGATGAGATTTACATTTAAGTCAGTAGACTTTGAGTAAAACAGATTACCCTCCATAATATGGGTGGACCTTATTTATCCAGCTAAAAGTATGAACAGAACAAAAGCTGACCTCCCATGGCAAGAGGCAATTCTGCCAACAGACTGCTTTCAGACTTGAACTGAAATTTTTTCTTGAGTGTCTTGCCTGGCAAATTACCCCATTAGATTTTGGACTCACCAAACCACCATAACCACACAGACAAAATCCCTAAAATAAATCTATTATATATATATGACATAAAATAGCTATTATATATAATATATTGTGATATATATTATATGCTGTGTGTGTGTGATATATGCCAAAATAATGGACACAAGTGAATATTTTCATCAACATTGCTCAAGTAGTAGTTGACCATAATCATTAGTGTCTGGACATTGATGGTAACCACTTTGAGCACCTCTTGTAATTGTAGAAGTCAAATGTGGATTTTATTAATCTTTTGCTATCGCTATATATTTATACATCATAAATATATACCATTTATGATATTTATATATCATATATATATCATATATATATGGCATAAAAATTTTAATAGTTTTTTCCTTGCTTAAAATGTGTATACATTTTTTGGCACTATATATATACACACACACAGACTCTCTCTCTCTCTCTCTCACACACACACACATTCCTATGGGTTCTTTTCTCTGAAGAACACTGACTAATACACTCTGTTATTTCTGTTCTCATTGAGATTTAGTAAGTTTCCTTTTCTTGACCCTTAAGCCCAAGGAGCCATAACAGCTTCTTACCCTGGATGTCTCACTATTTTCTGCTGTTCCCTTAAACTTTCCTATAAATATGTAAGTAATCCCTCCATTAACATCTGTTTTGAACTATCTAGGGTGAATTAATGTACATATGGAGACCCTGACTTACAACTACTTCACTTCTATCACTGTTTTTTTTTCTTTTTTTTTTTTTTTTTTTAAATTTCAAAATGTTATGTTTTGGGTCTCTAACACAACCATGTTTGGATCTTTTACAAATTTTTGATGAAAGGAGTCACATTTTAAAATTAATCTCTCTGCTTGTAGAGATATGAAAATTCCTTTGTGAACTAATGAAAATTCCTCTAGTTAACATATGCCATACATTGTATTCACTGCCATAAAACTTATGCAATAAGAGCTGAATTAATTTGTTAAGTTTCCATTTGCAAATTGGACAATTGATTTGGCAGATTCAGGAAAATGAGTAATAAATTCAGCAGTTAAAATTCATAATACATTTTATAATTTATTAAAATATTAAACTAAACATGTTTATGATACAAAATATGTGTGCATATTTTCCTATAAGCCTATATTCTTCTCATTAATTTTATTTGGATAAAAAGCAACAAGTGAGATCAGACGGTGAATGCTACTTGAACCTATATGATGACAACAATACATAAAAATACACTGAAGGGGCATAACTTCTTTGTTGCCATATGTTTTAAAATAATTGGAAGAACATAAAATACATCTGAAAACTTGTCTCAATTAGAAGTCTTGCTTCTCAGGGGAAAATGGTAATTTAAAAAGCAGGAATTTCTTATAAACTGAAAAGATTCACATGATTTATTAATGTCCATTACTTCAAAAGTAAAGAAAATAGATCTTGAGAATCTTTAATTGAATGGGGACTGATACATTTCCAGGAAAAAAGTAATAATGTTTTTAGAAGATTATGACCATGATCAAGTTTCAGAGATGAAGTTGGATGATTAATTTGTTGCCTATAACACAACCAAGAAGCTGTGTCCATCCGGTTCCCCACATTGTAAACCACAGTGTACTTTCAACATGGAAGACCTTAATTTTTTTCAATTAAGGATTCTGGGGATACAGCATGATTCACTTTGTTGATTGCTCAAATAATTCTTCAGGTAGTCCACCAAAAGAGCAGTTTATTCAGGAAAAGAAAAAGCAACAAAGCTGCCAAGCACTGTGTGTAGGCATACTCGCGACCTGGTGCTCCAACCCGCCTGTGTGCAAGCCCCAATTCCAAGATGGGTTCTCTATTTATTAGCATCCCCCCACTCCCTGGAAGTTACCACAAAGTTTAACAGGAAATCAGGAATAGAGAGTTAACAAGGGACCCAGCTCTACCCACAGCCCTCCCAGCTCTATAGTTAATCATGTTAAGATGCCAGGTCACTTTTATCAACTTCCTCACAAACCCAAGTTCTGTCCATTGTCTCCATCTATGTGTTTTCTCATCTTTGTTCCTGGCCAAACTCCTTTGCTATTTGAACCTCAATAGTTTCATAACTGATGTCTTCTGTCAAGTAAAACTTCCATATAAATTACTTTCTATTCTACTGGAATATCTTTGCAAAAAGTGTGAATAGCTCCTCTTTTAAAAACTCTGAAATTTCCTCCTAGTATCCTTATGAGTGAGTAACATCTTCATTACCACAACATGCCTTTTCCGCTTTAACCGTTCCAGCCCTCGTCAGTCTCACTCTTCACCCTCAAGCACACTGCACGTGTTTCTCACGTTAGAGTCCTTAGGCAAGTTGCTCCTTAGTGAAGAACTGGAATTTATTTTTCAGTCTTAGCTTAAATGTCATTTCTTTCAGCAAGTTTCCATGACCTTCAGTCTACAATACATTTTCTTGATCTAGGCTCTTGCAGCATCCTTCAATTTTTAAGCTTCACTTTCTGGGTGCTTGTTTCACTTCTTTCCTGAACTGTCCACGAGTGTCAGAACCCTGT
The DNA here is from genome assembly GCF_004115265.2 of Rhinolophus ferrumequinum. Lineage (NCBI taxonomy): Eukaryota > Metazoa > Chordata > Mammalia > Chiroptera > Rhinolophidae > Rhinolophus > Rhinolophus ferrumequinum. The sequence goes on from NC_046287.1 coordinate 81,370,686, forward strand.
GTGCTTTCTCTCTCACTCTCAGCTCAATACATGACGTATAGAGGGTTCTACAGTTCTTACTATAACAAAGGTTTCATTAGTTCCTTTTAGAGCTGCCTCATGGAGCTAAGATAGAATGAGTACTGAGCTTTTAATGAAAATTCATGGAAGAAGCAGCCTTTTGAAGAATACCTGTTTGTAACTGTGAGAGACTGATTTTCCATGTATTTTACATAAGATCTTTAAAATATTTTAAATATTATATTATTTATTGTATTGTCTAAACTGTTTTCCCCCTTAGGCAGTAAGCTTAGATATGCTCATCATTCAGAAATAACAGCTCTTCTTATTTTATTTCTCAACATAATTTAACAGAACTATATTTCCTCTTTTTCCTTCCCTCTACCCTTTTATCATTCAATTGTTTTAATGGGCCTTTTGAATCTGTGTCTTTTATTGTATGCAGCCTCAGATCCTTTTTAGAATTAAGCACAGTATAAATAATAAATTAAGAACAGTTGAAAACCTATTTTAGTATTAATTCCTCCAGCAATCATCTCTCATATTTTACAGTCTTTTTTTGGAAATGCCCCCTTAACCTAACGATCGAAACTCAAGGAATAAGATAATTTCTCTGGTTTTTTAATGTTACCACAATTTACAAAAAAGTAACAAATACAGGTATTTCTCCTCACCCAATACAAGATTTCTATGAAACAATGTACACTGAAAAACCACACAGTAATAATTTCAAGGCTTAAGGGGGGGGGGGAGATTAGAGTCTGCATATCAGACAATGAATGGAAATAATATCAACTCTAATACTAATACCAGTGCTGTTCGAAAGACCTGGTAAAGTTCTGATAAATAAAATAATGCAACAATAAGTATATGAGTTAGCTTTAGAAATATTCGTGAAAGTAATTTAAAGGAAGACGTGATATAGAAAATTTGAGGACGATGCTTAATAAAAAAGTGACATTTACAAAGATCAGGGAGAAGTTTCCAGTAAATTCGTCCAAGACAAATCACTGGGCTGAATGAGAAACAGAGGAAAATTCAGAGTATGATGGTATATAGTAAGTACTAGGTCCCCATGCAGCTTGCTAAATTTGGCTCTGTTAAGATACAATGTGTTAATCCACTGTACTAGTTACAAACTACGTAGCAACTATGTGAAACAAAATGTTAACATTAATTGGCTGAGAAATTTGTGTATTTTTCAACACAGCTTCCATGCTAAACAGACGTAATTTTTCTATTTACCAAACTCGCATTCTGATAAAAATTTCAAGTCCTATTTTCATCATCAAACCGTGTTTTGAAACAGACAATAGAGACTGCATTTGATCTTTGCTCTTAGAGGAACTAATGAATATGAAAGTAGCTTGAAGCAGCGCTTCTCCAACTACAATATTCATTCAAATCATCTGGAGATCTTGTTAAAAAGCAAATTCAGATCCAAATTTAGTTTGTCTGAGTGGGACCTCAGATTATGCATCTAGATGAGGCATATGCTATTAGTCCACAGAACATACTCTGAGTAGCAAGATTCTAGAGCTGTGCTGCCCAATGCAAATATGTGCCATATGTGTAGTTTTAAACTTTTCCATAGTCACATTAAAAATGTAAAAATAAATAAGTAAAATTCACTTTTGAAACATTTTATGTAACAACATATCTAAATAGTATTATTGCCGTATGGAATCAATATAAAAATTGTAATATTTTTCAATCCTGTTTCATATATCTTAATTTAAATGTTGCATTTTCATCAAAATGCCTGGTGTATTTAGATTTCAAAAGGTACTTTAAAAGGTAGATTCACATCTCTAGTTGTTCCAATCATAATTCAACATTTTCCATCAACTGACTCAAGTATCAGTTTTTAATTTCACATTTAACCAACTAAAGTGAAATTAAATTTAAAATTTTGTACCTAAATTACCACATTTCAAATGCTTATTTATCATATGTAGCTAGTGCCTAATTATTGGACAGCACAGATACATAGGATATTGTAACAATTTATGTAAAGTTTCAAAAAACAACATCCAATTTATTTCTCTGTAAGTATTGTTGGAACTTTTAATATGTACCAGATATTTCTCTGTGTGCTTTACCTATATTAACTAAAGAGGGAAAAGTTAATTTTAAGGACATAAAAATGACTTATAAAATCCAAGAGCAGGAATTTATCTGGGTTTCAGTGGTTGGAACTTAGAAATGTAAAACCAATAGGAAACACATTTGCATTTGTTCCTATCCACTTGGACATAACACATTTATCTTTCTCACTCTCTGAAGGACAACATCTGTTTCCGCTCTTCATCCATGTCATGTGTGAAGGGTGTTTATCCCCAAACTCCTTAGGTTACATACTATACTGGTTATTTTACCTATTGTTCTTCAGTGCAAGGCCACCCTTCTTTCAAGATAATTTACAATCATCAGACTTACTTTCTAGGTGGCACTAGGTTTTTGTCTAGAATCTACAGGAGGAGTGAAAGGCAGGAGGGTGAGAGAAGGGATTTTTTATGTCTATATCCTGTCACTTTCACTTCGATAACAGAAGGCAACTATGGCTCTATCTCTGGAATATTTTAACACTTTTATCATGAGGTAAGCTCTGAAGAGATGCTAGTACCAGCTAGATGTTCCCTTCCTCTTTTGAGAAGGAGACAGATCCCTCCTCAGAGGTAGGAGTCTCTTTGGGCTCCTAGATTTTGGTAGTGTCATCTCTTCACTTGTGTCAACAGATGGTAGCTTCGAGGTAAACACAATCTTACCGGTGATAGTTCCTTCCTAGTTACTAATACAAAAACTAGCTCAGCTATGTACACAGTATCTGTTTTGTGCAGTTGATAATATCTGTGTTACTTTAGGGTTTTGTTTTTTTGTTTTTCCAGTTTTCTAATATCTGACTAACCAATCCATTCTATTAAATATCATATTTTTAAAAACCCTTGTATAGTTTCTATTTTTCTGACTCACCTTGACTGATGTACTTGATCAGCGAAAAAAAATCACGCAATCCTTCAATTACAATTCCAAATGATAGGACAGAAAATCTTACTAGTCTATATTGTGTCAGATGTCTATTCTTGATCTAATCAACTACAGCAAAGGGAATAGCTTCATGTGTTAAAAATAAATAAATAAATAAATAAATAAATAAATAAATAAACCTGGAATCCACGAGCATGATGATGTGGTTTGAGAGAAACGGTTCCCAGAGAGGAGAAATAATTAACTGTGTATGTATCTCAAAATATTTCACCCTAAAGGATAATCATAAATCCGAAGTCTTATATACATGGTTATATTATTTCAATAGTGTTGATTTACTGGATTGTCCTTCAATTTAACAAATTTAGCAACTTGTACCTACTGAAGTAGTTTGTTTCAGAAATTACTCTATAATTTGTTCTCTGTATCATCATCATTAAAAAAAAAAATCTTTACTGGATGTGTTCTGACAGCAGAAAGTCATGATACTATTTTTATGTGAATAGAGTACTATTCAGTCCACTTCCCCCTTTAGCTAACATTCCACATTTTTGTCTTTACATACATATTCCTGAAAGGAGTTTCCTGTATGTATCATTTCTAACTCCTTTATATTTGCCATGGAACTCACTATTTTTAGGAATTGATCCCCATATCTACACTACATAGAAATTGCTGGTGTCAAGTCAACAATGATGTCTCTATTGTTACCACCATGGACCAGACTCATTTGATCTGCCAGCACCATGGGTACACTTGATCACATGTTCTTACTATACTACTCTCTTCCCTGGGCTTATAGGCCACCACATTCTCCTGCTTTTCCTTTTCCTTTATGTATCCTCTTTGTTTCCCTGACTTCTAAATACTGGAGTGCCCCAGATTTTAGTCAGTGGACTACTTCTGTCCCTACACTCATTCTGTAACCTCATTCTCTTAGCTTTAGGTAGGCTGACAAATCCTGTCTATACCTGTGTCTCTAAACCCTTCACTGAATTCCAGACTCATATCTAAACAATCTTTGACATCTCTACTTACATGTCTAAAAGGAATCTGAACCTCAAAACTTACAAAACAACCAGAACAACAACAACAAAATACCTTTGCAAAACAAATTCAAGCAGATTTAAAAAAAAAAAATGTTCAACTCAATCCCAAACTGGCCCCTTGTTGCCTTCCCCATTTTAATATATGCCAACTAATATTTAGTTGCTTAGCCTAAAACTTTCTATTGAACCTTGCTTCCTTTTTACTTTTTATTCTTTGCACCTCAGCTAAATAAATTGTATTGGCTCTCCCATCAAATTATATAAATAAATTGACCACTTCGACCACTTCGAGTTCTACTGCCTTAATCCAAGACAACATAATTTCTATAAAATAGATTAATAGTTTCTTAATTAGTGTCTTTTCTTTGTCCTTTGATCCTTACAGTCCATTTTTAACACAAGAGACTCAATTTGTTTTTATTTTTTTAACACGACTGACTCTATATTTTTTAACTCACACTGAATACTCCTTACTGTGTGCTTTACAAATATTAAATCATTTAATCCTTACCTTACTTCTATGAAGTAGATACAGCTATCATCACCAGTTTACCCATGAGAAAGATGCCCCACCGTAAGCAAACTGACCCAGACCCCGTGGTTGCTTAATGTCCAAGGTTGGTGCCGAGACTACCTCGAACCTGAATTCATTATCTTAGCTGCTGTGCTATGCTACAACTCTTATTTCAACAAAAATCAGATCATGTCACTTATATGCTCAAAACCTTCAAATGAATACCCATCTTTACTCAGAGTAAAAGCCTAAACTTTGAAAATGGTTTAAAAGGTCTTACATACCTAGGATGGTATCTGGTTACCTCTGACCTTACTTCCTACTGCTCTTTTACTTACTTTCCACTCTAGTTAAACTGAAATCCTTGAAGATCTTGGAACACTCATGTTGCAGCGTCTTTAAACTGTTGTCCCTCTGCTTGGAATTTTCTTTCTCCAATATCTCCATGGCCAGTTCATTCACTGTTATCAGATCTGTATTTAAGTATCACCGTCTCAATGAGGCCGTATTTATTAGTCTACCTAATATCTCCCATCTTCAATTCTCTGTCCTGATTCATTGGTTTATTTTTCTTCTGGGCACTTTTTTTTAACACATCATATTTTACTTATTTATTTTTTATCTTCACTCTTCCCCCTTTCATCACAATGCAAGTTTCATGAAGGAGGGGAATGTGCTGTATTTTGTTAATTGCTATATTCCAGTAACTGGCAAATAATTGCTGTTTTATGAGTAAATAAAACAAAGAAAAAAGAAAAAAAAACTTTAAGAAACGGGGATGTCTTTATCTAACAACTGTCGTTTGAAAATATTAAATCCAGTTTTCCATATAGTTACTTCTACCATTATATTTTATACTTTGACTTCTGATTAGTTAAGAAGAGAGGGCTTTGTAAACATAAAAATGTCGTGACATTTGGACACAAAAAAACTATTCAAAACAGTGGGGATGTAGGGAGGAAATATGTGCAAGTGGAACGATTACATAGGCAGAGGCTAATAAACACATGGGCTGGTCTAGATCTCTCACAGAATTGGTTTATATTGTCAAAACAGCACCTGGTACATGGATATTACTATTTTGTTTTGTTACTTTCCTTGAGTAATGATATTCTGATAGAGTGACTATGTGTTTCCAGCAAATATTTTAAAGCAAATACAAGGGCTTTGATGATCCAAATATGATCATGTCACACTGCCAGGTAAATAGTGAGTATTTTTTTATTTGAAGAATAAACAAAAAGGTGGGGGGAAGAAAAGAGGTAAGAAAACAAGGAGAGGGAGAAGAAGAGAAGTATAGAAGACCCTATTTCTATAGTCATGGAATCTTGGAAATAAACATTCTGGTGAATCAAGGGATTATATAAACAAAACATGTAAATAGAAATATTTTTATTGTAATGATTAACTCATGGGTGTTAGAGGTTAAAAACGGCAGTGTAAATTGACCATTTTCAAAATACTCTATATTCTTCCCTAGTTCAAGAAAGGACCTATGAGCAATCATTTTACACAAGGAAAAGTGGAACAAAGGGTAACCTGACCCAATCAGTTAAAAGTAGTGCTCTTGAGATTAGCTCCCAGACTTGCCCTGCTTTCCCCGGGGCATATTCTTTCATGGTTCTGTGTGATCCCTCCCATGAAGAAAAAGGAATTTGACCTCAATTGGTGTTTATAACAATTCCAGAATATACATTTTTTTTGTTATCTAAGCTAAAAAAAAAATAAAAAATAAACGCACTCTAGAACACTGAAATTAAAACCATAATACACAAGAGTAATTATTGCAGGAGAACATCATTATAGTCCATTAACATATGGTAGTAGGTAATTAGTTGAGAAGTGCAATTTCTAAATTTTGGCTAGTGTCCACATGTGTATGACAATAAATCAGACATCACAATATTTTTTAAAAAGTCACTTTGCTCCTCAGTCATTTCATATTTAATTAATCAATATGATTAAACAAGCTGGCATAAGTAAACTTGTTCCATCTTTTTGAAAGTTTACAGCAACAATTTATGGGCCAGAACAACAACACATTTATAGTTTTCCTTAAAGCTAATAGATATGTAATCACACCAGAGTTGTATATTTTTACTTTAAATAGCAGTAAATTTAATTATATCTCTTCATTAAAGTACAAAACAAAATAAAGTCTCTTATCAAATTTTCTTGCAGCTTCAAGAGCAATGTGTTGTATCTCCCATTAATGTGTGTTTGCTGTCACTATTGAGGAACTCAGAATAAAACAAAGGTGTGTAAATAGCAAGAGATGTATATTTGACACTTCTGAGAGAAAACAGGATTGGCTTGACACAGTTCGACTTTCTCCAGGGATTTGAGAAGAGTAGAGGAATTTAATTTTGTAGGCCGGTATGAAAGTTTCTAAAATATGTTTTATATATTTTATATATATAAATACATTTATATATATAAATATGTTATATATTTTTATATTTATACACACACACACACACACACACACACACACACACATATATAACAGCCATTGATTCACAGAAATAAGAAAAAGGGATTCACAACTGAATTATCTATGATGCAATTGTCCACTTTCAGGCAGACTCTTATGGCATCAAAGAATGTAAAAATACAACAATCTCTGTAAACTAACCAAAGACATTCGTCATTCTGTTGGGATGACATGTTTGACAGTTGTTGATGCTACTACCTCTATGAAAGTATTGTCCACAAATTCAAGAGCATAAAAAATTATACAGCAACAAAGCTGTAAGAGAAAAATGCATTTTTTAACACTGTGTAAAATACAAATGCTATTTTTTCCTTAACTGTGCCTTTTAACCTCATTTATAGTGAAAGTCATTTGGGCCTAAATTTAGTAAAAACTTATGGCATATCAGAAGATTCACCATTTGAAAGTGATACTTGAAAGTTTAGTTGTTAAAGAAACAATATTTTGGTGGATAGTTTTGTAATATCTCTTATTTACTCACACAGCAACATTATCTAATATTGCTAATAAATTCTATTTTTCCAGACCTAGCTATTTTTCTAGAAACCTTAAGCAAAACACTTCCAACACTTTGAAAGTTGATAGACAAAGGACAAGGATAAATGAGACAATTCTTAAACTTTAAAATTCAGCTTTGAAAACAATACAATAAAAAAGACTTAAATAAGAGTCTCATACCTATCACAGAGTTGGAAGACACTTGATCTCAGGTTGAATAATTCTGAAGTAGGTTTATAATAATGTAGGTTTTGCTTTAATTGTTGGTAGTACTTGTGCAACTCCATAGGATTTCCTTCCTTATCCCCACTGCTGAGGGAAAGGGGTGGGAGGAGATGGAGAGGGAGAGAGATTTGTAATATAAATGACACTTGGACTTCTCTGAATGGTGGTAACAACTGGAAAGAGGAATTATTATTTTTTTATAGTTGAAGAGTCTGTTAAACTTTAAACTTATTTCTATAATGCACAACAAGCACCTGTAACATCCTGCGAGATGATTTTATTTTTGGTAGCTGATGTGGGCATAAGGAGGGTTTCATTATATTTCAGCATAGTAATTATTCTCATACATGTCATATTGAGGAGCAATATCCAATCCTAAACTTTTGCAGTAGGCAATTAAACACCTTTTTTGGGTATAATTTGTTATAAGAAGTAAGTATTTCAGTCACCAAACACCTAAGGTGTTTAAACACCTAAAGATTTTAAGAAGGTTGTCATGGTAAGATGTATATTTTAGAAACTAGTTTTGATTTATGAGCAGGAACATGAACTCAAAAAGTAAAAATAAGTTTAAGAAGGCAAACTTTAAAAATTTAAGGAAAAGACAATAATATTATTCTAATTTTATTTATCTTCTACACTACATAAATCATCTCTGTTAACAAAAGAAAACATTTTTAAGAATCAACTATATAATAGAACAATGCTTTACATAATATATACAATTATCTGTGTGCTTAAAACAAACACAAAACACTTAGCACTTTTATTGTTCTGTATCTCTATCGTGCATGATTCCCAAATATGTTTATCATTTAGTTGCCCAAATCCTTTCTGTGTGTGTGATCTATGGAACAAATACATCTCAAGTAATGATAAGAGGCCAAGAGAACTTTACTTTCCGTTAAAAATGGTAAAGACACTGTCCTCACACACAACAAAGTCCATATACTCATCAGTCTGTCTTTAGCATCTAACTTTTTTCAAGAAAGAGAATGTCAAAAGTATGCTGTATACTAAAAGAGCAAACATGTACCGGTAGGAACCTAAATTTTTACAGTCTTCAGTAAGAAGTGACACTCAATTTACAAAATTCTGAGTTTTACCTCATTTAGTACAAAAGGTTTTATTGGTAATTTTGGTAATGGATTGGAAGTAAGTTTTCCTAAATGTACCTTATTTTTACTAAACAGATTATACCTTAAAATACATAATTTTGCAGATTTCCCAGTATTAAAAGTCTTTAAAAGACATACTGAGATAATGTGATTATAGTTAGACAGTAATTATTTTTCCTTTTTAATAGTTTTCTACATTATTAAAATTAGAATGTCCCAAAGTTTTCTACATTATTAAAAGAAGAACTTACTTTAACCATGATGAATTTTATTTCGATATTAGTGTTTCATAAATGAGAGTCCAACAATTTGTGAACCTGAGCGTATTTCTCATTCGTAACTTTTTGTCCAAATGAAATTATAAATGGTATGATTCTAGAAATTAATTACAAGAAGAAACTGGAAAAGTGACAAATATATGGAGATTAAACAACATCCTCCTGAACTACCAATGGGTAAATAAATAACTAAATATTCCATGACAAATGAAAATGAAAATACTATATACAAAACTTATGAGATGCAGCAAAAGCAGTTCTCAGAAAGAAGTTTAGAGCAATAAAATCCTATATAAAGAAAAACGGACAAATCTCAAATAAACAACCTAACTTTGTATCTCAAGGCACTAGAAATAAAAAGAGAAATAAATAAAAAAAGAAAGAAAGAAAGAAAGAAAGGAAAAAAGAAAGAAAGGAAGAAAGAAAGAAACTAAACCCAAACGTAGTAGAAGGAGATAAAGATCAAAGAAATAAATAAGATAGAGACTAAAAAGATCAATGAAACTAAAAGCGGTTCTTTTAAATATAAATAAAATAGACAAAACTTTAGCTAGACTTATCAAGAAAAAAAAGAAAGGACACTAACACATAAAATTATAAATGAAGGAGGAGTCATTACAACTGATACCACAGAAACAGAAAGAATTGTAAGAGACTCCTAAGAACAATTATATGCCAAGGACTTAAACAACCTAGAAAAGTGGATAAATTCCTACAAACATACAACATACCAATACTGAATCATGAGGAAATTGAAAATCTTAACAAACCAATTACTTCTAAAAAGATTAAATCAATAATCAAAAGTCTGTCAACAAACAAAAGTCCAGGACCAGATGACTTCACTGGCAAATTTTAGCAAACATTTAAAGAACTAATAATAATCATTCTCAAACTTTTCCAAAACTAGGAAAGGAAGGAAAAAGTTCAAAAAACTAATTTTATGAAGGCCAGCATTATCATGATACCAAAGGCAGTCAAGGAGACTGACCACAAGGGGAAAAAAATAAATGAAAAAAAAAAAAATACAAAAACAAACAAGTGGAACTACATCAAACTAGAAAGTTTCTGCACTGCAAAGGACACCATGAACAAAATGAAAAGGCAACCTCTGGAATGGGAGAAAATATTTGCAAATCACACATCCAATAAAGGGTTAATATCCAACATATACAATTTATTCAACTCAATAGCAATTAAAAAATGAGCAAAGTACCTGAATAGACATCTTTCCCCAAAGAAAACATATAAATGGCCAATAGGTACGTGAAAAAGTGATCAATATCACAAATCATCAAGGAAGTAAAGATCAATGAGAATACCTCAAACCTGTTAGTATGGCTATTATCAAAAATAAAGTTGGTAACAAATGCTGGAAAGGATGTGGAGAAAAGGGAACCCTTTTACACTGCTGTTGGGAATGTAAACTGGTACAGCCACTATGGAAAACAGTGTGGAGATTCTTCAATTTTTTTTTTTTTTTAAAGTACTACCAAGTGATCCAGCAATCTCTCTTCTAGGTATGTACCCAAAGGAAACAAATCTTGAAGAGATAGCTGTACTCCCATATTCATGGTGGTATTACTCACAACACCCACTTTATGGAAAAAAAATTAAGTGTGTCAACAGATAAATGAATGACAAAAATGTGATATATATATATCAGCCTTAAAAAAGAAGAAAATTTTGCTGGGAAATCCTTTCACAATGTATATGTATATCAAATCATTGTGATGTATACATTAAATATATTTCAACTTTATTTGTCAATTATACCTCAAGAAAGCTGAAAAAATATTTTGAAGTCATCTTTGTCATCATTATAAAAACATTTTTAGTACATGGATAATAGTGAAACCATTATCTAACAAGAACCAACAGAAATTATTTCCTTTATAAGTAGAATCAAGAATCAAATTTATTTGATTATATATAGAATTAGAGTTATTGCATATAGAGTTTAGAGTTATCGCATATGGGATTTCGGGCTACTATGAAATATCTTTGCTATTTTTACTAAAATATGGTTACACAGAGCAGACAAATATAAGCCATTCTTCAAGCCATTAATTTATATAAAAATGGTGTTCTATACTTAGAGTTCACTCATAAACGTGTGTGGATTAACATGTTTGAACAATGTAGAATAAGTAAATTACTTCATTTCCTGTAAGTTTTTATTCATAGAACCTGCTGTCTATTTGAAATAGTTATTTTGTTTAAATCACAAGGTGATATTGGGGCTCATCCATTCATGAGTTTATATGAATAAAATTCTGTTACCTTACAAAAATTGTATTAATAAATAAAAGGGAACTTTCAAAGTTCACGAGAAGCCTAAATTGAGAATATGCAACATTCAAAACTTAAATTTATAAAATTATCTATGTAACTGTCTATCTATCCATCTATGTCATTTGAGTAACACAGCGGTTAAGAGCACTGACCCCTAAGCAGTGAAAAATCTGCATATAACTTTTGACCCCTCCCAAATTAACTATAGTCCTTGGGTATCTATCTTCAGGAGACTGGTTCAAGAATGCCCTGCAGATACCAAAATCCTCAGACAACCAAGCCCCTCATATAAAATGGCGTAGAGCAATGCATACAGTTGGCCCTCCACTTCCATGCATTCCCAATCATGGAGAGAAAATATTGCTTTCTATCCATTGTTGGTTGTAGTACTGATGTGAAACCCAGAGATGCAAGTGCTGATCGTATATTTCTTGAAAAAAATTCCATATATAAGTTGACCAGCTCAGTTCAAACCCATGGTGTTCAAGGGTCAACTGTATACTGTTTTACCTTTTTGCCTATATCTATATGACATATTTAAGAGAATGTATATATTCTAAATATCAAGATGCAATTGAGAAGTTAACTTAGTCTCTGAATAAGTAATGCTATGTAAACCATATATTCAGATTATTGTTAAACTAGAGTTTGAAAAGAATTTATTCTGTTTTCCATGCTCTTTCCACCACAGGTTTACTGTTATTTGATTATATATAGAGTTCTTATTATGTTGTCTCCTCAACCAGGCGAAAATATCAGTTATGTAGGGACTGTTGGAATTTCCCTTACAATTTTTATATGCCTGCCTTTTAAAGATTCTCATAAGCTCCTTTTAATTTTTATAACACGTAGGCATATGTAGTTATAAAATACATCCCTGTAACTGATTTTGTTGCTACAACACAAACAATGATTGACAGTCATTGCCATAAAATCTTAGATGTGTAGAAAAATGTAAAGGTAATCTAATATCAGACACAATCTAAGAAGTAGTAGTTTCTGACAATAAGGGAATGAAAGAAATTGTAGATCACTAGAGATGGAGTGGTTTAGGAGTATAAGCCTTATTTGGAGTCAGGCTACTTGACTGACTCCATTAATAGCCATTAATATCATGAGTTTCCTAGTGTGAAAAATAGGTCTAAATCTTCTAACCCACACACTTAATGTGATGGTTTACTGAGTAAGGGTTTTTGAAGATTCTTCATACAATTCCATGTACATACATTGATCTCAATACTTATTTATCTTATTCCTTCTTTTCTATCCATGTAAATTAAAAGTAAAATGGCAGCATATATGGATAAGTCAAGGAAAAACTTAAATACAACCTAAAGCCTTAATTCTGTTGCTGACTTTCTCTTGACCTAAGGATATGAACTAATTAATCTATATACATATATATATATATATATATATATATATATATATGTGTGTGTGTGTGTGTATATATACACACATATATATATATATACATATATATGTATATATATATAATTTTAGATTTCCAATGGATCACAAATAATTTAATGCCTAATCACCTTTTTCTTTTTTTTCTCTTTTTTCTAAGTTCTTAAAGACAGAGATTTAACAGTGCTCTGGAAACCAAATATTAACTTTCAATGTCAACTTTATATTGTCTTTATAGAGTTTTCAAAACCCACAGGAAAATAGAAAAATAGGAAAATAGGAAAATAGTGTTCCCTTCTTTCATTTCATAATTACTAAGCAGTATATGAAATCTACCCTGTCTCCATGACTCTGCATAAGAGAAAAAGCCACATGGACCATTACTGAGTTACAGAGAGTGAGCTAGGAGTACTCAGAGGAAGAAATGCTACTTTTTAAGTTGAGGATTTATGAGCAGCTCTACTCCAGATATGGCATTTGAACAGAATCTGAATGAATGTACTGCATGTGCTTGTGGAGATGGGTTTTGAAGCACAGAAATTTGGGAGCAAAAAGCAGGAACACAGGTAAAGATAGATGTTCAATTTGGAAAAGCAAGTAGTACTAATGATGGGTATAAAGTACATAGAAAGAAGCACTGGAAAGTAATGATGGAAAGATTGGTTGAGTTAAAGAGCTTTCACTGCTAAGCTAAGACCGTGTAGACAATGGTGAGGATTTGAACTTTGAAACATGATTAGCGTTGATGTTTAAAAGAGCAATAACATCGGCACTGCATGTGATGGTTAAAAGGAGAGAGAAGGCTGGGCCAAGAAAAAAAGTTATGATAGTGGTTTTGTCAGTTAGGCCATCTAAGCTAGGAAAATTGCTAAGTTGAGTCTGAGGAAGAACAATTTGGAAGAGGTGTTGCTTTTGAAGCATACTCATTACAATTAGAAGTCTAGATTTTGGAGGAAATGGTATGGGAGGAAACAAAGATCTCTCTGAGATCATCAGCTTGTGCGCGTGAAATCCCTCTAGTAGACACAGGGATTCCCAATAAATGAAGTCTATTTGGATACAAGATGAGCTTAAATTTAGGCTATGTTCATTTTGAGGAACCCGTGGCAGAACATTTCAGCTTTGATGTTCTTATGGCTGCTAAAAATGTATGGTAAGTCATCCCTCTCAAGACAGAAGGAAAGTGTAAGATGAAAACCCAGGATTAATCTTCAGGGAGTAAATCTAGGACCTGGGTGAAGTGCAGAAGATTTAGAGCAGCACGTAAGTCGCTAATATAAAGAAGTTAAAGAACTAATTATATTTAGGGAACCAGAGAGAAAGAGATTACAGTGAAAGAGTCTGTTCAAGAAGGGTAAAGAAAGTCAGATGTGAAGAGCAGTGCTTATAAGAAAAGGGAGAGAGAAAAGTTTCAGAGCAGAGGGTGTGTCATGCAGTGTTTCTAGCCCCGCTTCTGGACTATTCCAGGAAGCGTTTCCTCCAAGTTATGATGCAAACGGGTGAGAACCTCCTCTAACTGGCGGTCCCGAGGTTTCAGTACCTCCCACCGGGGCTGCTGGTCCCACACTGGGGCTATTTCATTAAGCGTGTCTTCCATTTTATGACACAATGCTGTGAGGAACATCCAGCCCCCACAGCCGGCTGCACCCTTCTACTCCTCCGGCAACTCATCCCTGCTTGGGGGTCCAACTTCTCCCACCCCTGCTTGGGGGTCCAACTCCTGAGAACAGTGATGACTGGGTACCACACACTGTCTTCCTTCCTGGAGTCAGACACCATTCCTACCTGGCCGGAATCCTGCTCACCTCGCCAGTTGTTCAAGTGGGTGGAGGCCTCGGTGTAAGATGTCCACAACTCTAGGAGCCCATGGCAGCAGCAGACCACCAAAAGGAAGATAACGTTTGCTTTGGCCAACGGGATGGCACGCCATCCGTAGGCTTGAGAGGACCACCAATTCACCAAGGGGTCCCGTTTCTCCCAGGTAGATGGTGTTCCCTGTTCCCGTCACCGCTCCTCACAGGCTTCTTGCGACTGAATGTTCATACGCACAAAATGCTCAACCATCCTTCGGAGAGTTCTGGCCGGCATCATACCTTGCTTGTGAAACTGAGCTTTCATATGTATAAGCTGCTCCTTTACCCTCTTGGGGATTCTGGCCGGCACTGTACCTTGCTCGATGCACCATGTGTCAGGCAGGGTCTCAGCTCTCGCTCCCCGCACAAGAACACAGGATATGGTGAGGCCCAAAAGGAGGACCAATGGAGCCAGAGATAGGGAAGTCATACTGTGGGGACAGAGCCCCAAAAAGCAGTTTCCAGGCTCTCGGCCTCACATAGAAAGGTGCTGGCTCAGGTAGTAAATGGCCGTCGACTGTGATCAAATGGCCATCAGCTGTGGCTAGTTGGCCGTCAGCTGTAACCAGTGAGCCATTAGCCATGAATATAACTGCCGTGGCTACGCTAGCAGAAAAGGGGGAGCTAGCAAGAAGATGGTGGCTGAGCCTGCAAGCGGCACAGTGAGGGGTGAGAATTGTGTGGCTCCTGTTTCCTGTGTCTCCAACCCAGCCGCCAGCGAGAGTATGGTGGTGTGACTCCCCTACCTATGGCTCCGTGGGTGTTCCTTTTTGGCCTCGCCATGTCCTGTGTTCTTGTGTGGGGAGCGGGAGCAGAGACCCCACAGACCCTGCCTGACACCCTGCACGACACATGGTGAAGTCGGCAAGATCCCCTGCACGACACATACCTCTATATTCTCGCTGACGGCTGGGTTGGAGATACAGGAAGCACGCTCCACACAATGCCATCTGCTTCTCCTCC
This sequence comes from Rhinolophus ferrumequinum, assembly GCF_004115265.2. Classification (NCBI taxonomy): domain Eukaryota; kingdom Metazoa; phylum Chordata; class Mammalia; order Chiroptera; family Rhinolophidae; genus Rhinolophus; species Rhinolophus ferrumequinum. The sequence continues at coordinate 81,386,371 of NC_046287.1, forward strand.
AACCAACCAACCAACCAACCCCCTTATCGGCGTAGCCACGGCAGTTACATCAGTAGCTAATGGCTAACCGGTAACAGCTGATGGTCAACCAGCCACAGAGGATGGCCATCTGATATCAGCTGATGGCCATCTAATAAGCAAGCCAGCACCTTTCTATATGAGGCCGAGAGGCTGGAAACTGCTCTCCGGGACTCTGTTCCCACAGAGTGGCAGTGGTTAAAGGGGAGAAGTTGAAAGAAGTGTCTAAAAGCTACTGATTCAGAGGAGAGCAGATGGGGAGAGCAATTCCAATATACTTGTATTGGAATGATGGAGAGAAGCCTGGAAAAACACAAAGTGTTAATAATTGAGGAAGAGACTGACGACACTTGAGTTTCTAGTCTTACAGTTTTAAACCCTTTTTAGTTTAGTTTAGTTTTGTTTTGTTTTTTAAGTGAAAAGTATCCGTTTATTGAGTTATGCTTTACTGTAATAATTAATATTCACTGACTATTTTGCAAAGGTAGACATTTTACAAAACTGAAAAAAGAAATATATATATATATATGTATGTGTGTGTATGTATTTTTTTTTAACAGAATTCTTTCTGTCCTTGCCTGCTGCCACTTCTGCAGTTTTTCTTCTGAAAGCATTTTCCTGAAGCAAATCATCCTCAATTAGCTTCATGATGTCCTATTACATGATTAACTCCAGGTGGCTTTCTTTTGATATTTTGTTTGATATTTTGAACTGTAAATTCTAGATCCTACTTTCTGGTGGCAGATTTTTATAGACAACTCAGACACAGGCCCATCTGCAGGAGTTAAAAGAACTCTTAGCTTCTTCAGATACAAGGAATGCTTTAGTTTTTAAATAAAATTTACAATACTGGAGGTTGAGAAAAATGGCAGCAGTGAAATATCAAGTGGTTAACCTAGTGCATTTTGCTTTTGTAAATGAAGGAATAATGTCACCAGTTCCTGGATTCTTTGTGAGGAACTATATTTAGGAGCAACATATGTAGCAATGCTTGTCAGAGAATGGTTATGTTTAACTTCCTATTTCCGTAGATTTTCGTTTACTTCTTTGTTTCTGTTATATCTCTGTGGTTGAACCACACAACTTCTCCTATCTGACCCTTTCTTATCTTTTGTACCTGTCCTCTGCTGCAATTTGCACTCTATCAAATCACATGTTTCATTTGTTTAGAAAGCTCCTTCTAGCCCAGTCTGGCCCATACTACTGTTAATCCTTCAAAACTCAGGCAACAATATAACTGTCATCATTAAGTTGGTCTTCTGAAGCTGCCTCTGAGATAATCACTTCTACATGCTGACTTTCTCCTTTGTGCATATGCTGTTTAGTGCTATTGTTCATACATCTATCTTCTCCAATAGGCTGTGAGCATCTTGAAAGAAAAGTCCGTGGCTTGTTATTTATTTCCAGTCCTAATCTGGCACTTGAAACAGGAGTTCACGTATTTTTGTTTTCATTGATTTGAATTGAGTTAAATATTTGCCTCTAAAATAATATAAAAGAAAGCGTAATATACTATCATCTTTTCTGTGTATGAAAACTTTCAATTTCCTCTCAGTTCCTAATGGTCTATTAAAAACATTGAAGCTAAATACCCTGGGGCTGGAAGACATATTTATTGTCAGTGTATCAGAACAGCATTTAACTTGTTGAAATAATTTGATATGCCTCTCCCATTTTTAAAGACATCACAGAAAGAAGACAATCTGCCTCAGTGGATCAACTCTTTATGATCTTGAAGTCTAATGATCTTGAAGTCAGGAAGTTCCTTTTTATGCTTCAATAAATGCTCATTTATTGTAATGTAATACAGGTGGTGGGAAGCAATTTTAAAGCAATCAATAACATATATTGAGTAACTACTTCACTCAAAGAATTATTCAAACTGAACTGCACTGAAAACCTTTTCTGGCTAGCAGTTGACTTAAAATGGAAATAAATAAAATGCAAAAATAATACTGTTTAAGCACATTTTTGAAGACTGTTAACATAAAAATAAGCATCTTCATAGCAAGATAGAGTTATTCATGACAATGCACGGTGTTAAATAATGTGGAAGATGAAGGAAGCAGTGAAAAGGCTGATGGGAAAGAACCAGGGTCTAGAAGCACTAAATGAGTAGATTCCAGAAGAGCTACTAAAGTAAATAGAGTAGGAGTGAGGTAAAGGGAAGAGACGTTTATAGCAAGTTTCTGATTAAGGATATGCATTAAAATCTGACCTAAGATAAATATAAAGACATGAGTTCTAGAAAGTGAGGGTGAAATATGTGATTTTATAGACAAGAACATGTAACAAGTCATGCTGTTTCCTCTTTCTCACTTATATAACTATAATTAATATAAATTACCATTTATGACACATTTAGAATGTGCCAAAAGATATGCTATCACTTTATATACATAATCTTATTTAACATGCACAAAACTCTGAGATGCCTGTAATTGCCATATTCTAGCGAGGCAATTCAAGTCCTAGGTAAATAATTTGTCTAACAACAGAGAGCTACTAAATGGAGAGGCAGGATTCATATTCAGACAGACTGATTCCTGCAACCACAGACTTAAGCAAATGTTTATATTATCATTTTAGATGTTATTCATTAATTCCTTTTTTTTTTCAAGAAGCTTGCACTAAATGCCTATATGTAGACGGTATTAGGAAAAAAACAAGAAACAAGAAACTGCTCTGTGAATAGCTTAGGGGTATCAGTCACTTAAATAAGACATAACACCCACAAACGCCGGTTGCTAAAGCAAAACAGAACATCCAAATTGTCAGGGAATTTGGGGAAGTGAGAATCCCAAGGCAGAAAGATAGCGTGAAGAAGTTCTGGGACCATCAAGGGATGTGTGCAATAATCGATGTGCAAATACAATACTGAGATTGCATATTTTGTCAACATAAGCCTTGGTTATTATATGTTGTTTTAATCTTGCTCCAAACAAACTTTGTATGTAAATACTGCTTCACAGCTTTCCAAGTTCTTTCAGCTGTGCTGACTTACTGACTCCTCTCATTTCCCCATAAAGCTTGTAGTGTGTCCCCCATTTTACAGAAGGGGAAATTGAAGTTTTAAGAATTTAGGTGACATAGCTAGTCAATATCAAAGCTAGAATTTGTTCTCAGTTCTTCCAGCACTAAGTTTATTATTCTTTCAACTAAATCACTGCTTCTCCAACTTTTCCTCTGAAGTACTCCTTAAAGCAGGGACAGTGTATAAGCATATCCCGGGGAAGTCTGGGCAGACCGCCTGGAGCAGCCCTGAAAACACAAAGTTCCTTTGAAATCTTCTGTTTCATATAAAACATGAAAATGACTGATTCTGCTGTTTTTATATGCACATTCAAGTGAAAAAACTTTTAAAAGTGCATACATCCAAAACTTTTTCACCTTTAGTTAAATCTGATTCTCAAGGAAGTAGCACTGGATTTCTCCTCTGACATATAATGCCTTCTGATTATCCATGAGCAACCCTCAAATGGGACCGGCAATTTGCAATACTGTTTGGGTAACTTTTGCGGTTTACTACAATGATAACTGTTTTACTTTATTTTGTATAAAAGCGGTCTGGAGTTTTGGTTCTTTTGCGTCTGATTTACTTGAAAGATTTAGAGCTGGTATCAGAGCAGGGCTTGCTGTTGGGGTTCACTGTGAGTTTGTGCTCTTAAAAATATACAGGAAAGCAAGTGATGAGTTACTTCCAAATCTAAATCAGACTGACTCTCACTGAATGAAGATTGAGAACAATTCCAGTGACGAGCCATTGTGATGTTAAAGACTTTCCTATAATAAATGACTTATACTCACTATAGTGCTACTTTCCAGATAAGGTTGCGATGCTACTGAACCTCAAGGCTTCAGTCGAAGAATGCTTAAACAGGGGTGGCCGGTTATCTCAGCTGGTTAGAGCGCAGTGCTAATAACACCAAATTCGATTCCCGCGTGGGCCACTCTGAGCTGTGCCCACCTTAAAAAAAAAGAAAAAAAGAAAAAGAATGCTTAAACAATGAGAGGGAAGGGAAGCAAACAGGAACCTGTGACAGACACAAGGGCTTATCTGCAAGACCGAAGTCACAGGTAATTAATAAAAAATACAGTAGGACAACAAATAGTGTACAGAGCAAGAAAGGACTTGCATGCGGCAGAGAACTTTAAGGATATCTAGGCATGGTGTCGAAGACAGTCATATTCTGCTGTCATAGAACCAGACAGAACAGAGAGGGAAGGAAGGTGACTCAGTCTGGAGGCAGGACTGGCAGGAAGATGCTCAGGGAGCTGATGAAGCTAGCAGTTCTTCTGACCTCTGACTTCCTCAGCCAAGTGCGTGGGAGCTGCTCCCACAGTGTGATTCTGTGGTCAGTGTGTCACTACCACATGTGATGACTATTTTCCAGTCTTTCTTTAGAGGAGGACAAAAATAATTTGCAAAGTGATGCTTTGCTGTGCCTTTTAGTTGTTTAATTTCTTTCCTTCTCTATGGCAGTCTATATTAAACAATCATCTAATTATACTAATACAAATATACATTGAAAACTAAGATGTTTGATTACTAGTTCCCCAAATTTGTTTTTCATGTTCTCTCTCCTTCAGGAAATTCTGATTCAGTTGATAGGAAGTTTCAGTTGATAGGAGCCTCTGTTCACACAGATATTTTGAAACTAGTGGCCCCTGGACCACAAATAGAAATAAATGTAGACACAGCTATCCTTTAGATATATTTCAATAGATATCTTACCAATTCTAATCCAACAGCATTGGCCTCAAGCATTGTGGCATAACAAGAAATAAAGATTTGGTCTTCCTCCCAGGTTCCTGGCACACAGCTTCTAAAATGCTTGGAAACTCCACAGAGATAAGAGTGTCTTTTGAATACTAATGATTGGCTGGTGAGGACAGTCCCCTAGATGGATTCAGGATGGAGGCTGGTCACCAGAAAGACCCAGGCATGATTAGAAGGTTGGAATGTTCAGCCGCACCCTGGAAATTGAGTGAATCACCAATGGTCAGAGATGTAATCAATTATAATTATGGCTACTTAATGAAACTGCCATAAAAAAAAACACACCTCTAAACATTGGGGGTTTGGAGAGCTTCCAAGAAGGTGAACACATTGAGGTGCTGAGACGGTGGTAGAAAGTGCCGCGGCCCGGGCGGCCAGGAGGGAATCAGCCTGAGGGGGAAGGGTGAGGAGATTGAGAAAAGACACAGAGACAGGAAAGGTGGGATCGGGAGGTCCACCATCCACCGATGGCGGAGCCGTAACCCAGTCTTTATTTCACACACAGTTTTCATACAGTCTTAAAATAGTTATCTATACAAACAAGTATTAGCAGAACAAGCAGGTATTATTAGAACATTTTGTTTTGTGTATTGGCCAGTTTGTATGTCTGTGACTGCATTAGCGTTCTCTTGTACTTTCTGGGAAGATTGCTGAGGCGAGGCTTCCGATGGCAATGACCTTGCAGCTGCAAAGCCCTTGTCAGCGCACGGCCCGCTCCCCACAAGAAAGAGCATGGAATCTCCACTTCCTTCTCCTTGTGGTATCTGTGTATCTCTTTCATTTGGCTGTTCCTGAGTTATATCTGTATAGTAAACCTGCAATAATATATAAAGCAATTTCCTGAGTTCTGTGAGTTATTCTATTAAATCATCAAACCTGAAGAGGGGATTGTGAGAATCTTTGACTTTATAGCTGGTAGGTCAGAAGTATAGGTGACAACGGGGCCTGGTACCTGGCATCTTAATCGGGGGCAGTCTTATGAGACTTATCCCTTAACTTGTGGGATCTGAAGCGAACTACAGGTAGTCAAAACTGCATTGGATTGCAGGACACCAAGCTGGTATTGGAGAGTTGGCGAAGTGGTGTTGCAAAATAAACTGGTCGACATAACTGCTGTGAGCAAAACCAGTTCATTAGCATTGTTTCAGCTTTGAAAATGAAAAAAGAAAATGATGTGTGCATAGACTTGGTATTGATGATAAAATTATCCGTATATGTTTTGAATACCTGTTTCCATAGGTACATTATAGAAGTCTTGCTGTTTATTGTCACTGGAAAAATTAAAACTTAAATTTTCAATTAAATTTTCAAAATTATATTCTAATTATATTATTTATTTATTATTTATTTTATATATATGTATGTGTGTGTATGTGTGTGTGTGTGTGTGTGTGTGTGTATTTATTTAAAGTTTTATTTATTTTAAGTGTGGTTTTCCAGGACTCATCAGCTCCAAGTCAAGTATTTGTTTCAATTTAGTTGTGGAGGGCGCAGCTCACACTGGCCCATATTGGGATGGAACCGGCAACCTTGTTGTTAAGAGCACCACACTTTAACCTACTGAGCCATCCAGCTACCCCCAAATTAAAGCAGATTAAGAAAAAAAACTAGAACACCACATCCACATCTGTGCCAAAGCACTGGGTATTTTTACAAAAATAGTTTTATAAGTTTTCTTCTTCCATATTTTCCTTGATATTAGTAAATGAGGTAGCTTTTTTTTTTCTTTTTCTACTTTGCATCTCTGAATTTACCTTGGCAGCAAGTACATAATTCATTCTATGATTTATTTGTGTGGGCTGGTCTGTTTGTCTGATTTGAAATAAGATGTACTACCACCATTAAAAAGACAAAAAAAAAGAAAACTTTTGTTTCTAAATCTGAAAAATATTGATTTTTTAATTTTTTTTTTTATTTGGTGGTTTCCATAAGGAGGTAATGCAATTTAAAGGCTTGCATTTATCTTCTGCTTCATTCACTGGCTTTTTACAGACAGCCATCTAAGTTTTCATGCTAAGAAATGTAATGCTGAGGAAAATTTACTATTAGTTTGGTATTTCACATAAAAACAACTTCGATTTACTGAACTTAGAAAAAAAGAAATGTCAAAACTGACATATTTTAGACAGAAAGCTTTCTTCATTAAAGTGGCATTTTAATTTTAACCAATGCAACAAACTACAAAAAAAAAGGTAAGTGTGTTGCTCAAGGAATAATGTGTCATCTTTGAGAATAGTAAAAGTGTAAAGTGTTTTCCCTGTAAAGCCCTTCTATTGATTTATCAAATACACAGAAGGATCCTAAATCCCTTAAAAAGAACTAGGATGTCAGTGTAAAGTAATAGTAAGAAAAGTATGAATAATAAAAATAAATGCCATTTAAGGGAGAAGTATGCTCTTGTGGCTTGGTTGTCACTATACCTGTAAGTGATATCCCAACAACTTCACAATACAGTTATGTAAATAGGCAAACACCAAAAAAGCTTAACTAGCTTTTTTTTCCCTTATCTAGTCACATTCTCACCATTCTCACCAAATACTTACCATTCACGATAGACTCATTTTAATACTAACAAGTCTGAAAACAATATTCCTTATATATCTTGGCATAGATAGCTTTTTTTAGAAGGCAACTAAAATTAGGCCATTACTTAAAGCAAGTAAATACTGCATATAGGTGTTCATTCAGTATCTACATAGTCAATCATATTATTTCATAAGTATAATTAACCAAATGTCAACTATTATTATAAAGGAAAAGAGGAAATAGCAAGCCCATTTCAAATGATGATAAGACTTAACAGTTCTGACTTTTTTATATCCCCTCATTAACTATGAACACTTGTTAGAACAGGTGAGATCCTTTCTGTAGTGATTTCAGAGTACAGAAAGTCGTATTTGAGGTCGTATTAGAAAAAGGACTTTACACTTAAAATATAAAATAAATTTTATAGTCTTTTGCTCGTTTTTCATCATTATTTTGATATATATGAAACAATTCATTAAAAATATGTATGCTTGCCAAATGAAATATGACTTGTGACTCTAAAGATGCAAGATGTTTTGCAGGACTGCTTTGCGAACTGTTCATTTGCTATTTACCTGTGCACCACTTTTATCTGATAGCAACACCTCGATTTTCCTCCCTTGCTTTCAGACCATGCTGCTTCTGCCCCTGGTTCATAGCCATCTGACCCTGGCTTGTTCACTCAGCATTTCACTTGTTGCAAACTACAGTGATTGGTACAAGAAAAATTATATGATCCAATCAGAGTTTATGCTAATATTTTTGTTAAAACATAAAGATGAAAGTGTAAACGCTGGGAGTTAGGAGGAGCCACCATGAAGTGAGAGCCTTCCTGTGAATGAAACAAATGGAGATGAAAATAGAACTGAAGGATCAGGAGGTGGTAATTTGATTCTGACGATTGAGTTTCTGGATCCAACCATGACTAAAATTAATGATACCCTCTGGACTTTCCAGTTACTTAAGCCAATATATTGTTTCTCTTTTTTAAAACGTTTTTTCTATAGTTTGTGACAAAAAGAATTGTAACTAATACCATTTACTCACATACTAGCCATGGATAAATTTGAGAAATCTAATTCATTAACCTCTAAGTGGTTTTCTCTGCTGCAAACATTTGCTAATGCTCAGAAACTATACAACCAGATTACTATAGAGATCATAACTTTCAAGGAGGTGAGTACATTTAAAAAAAGAAAAAAAGAAAGAAAAAAAAGAAGAAGAAAGAAAAATAAATCAAATATTTAAAGTATCACGTAACTTTAATTGCATCTTTAATTTTTATCATCATAATATGAGATCTTCATATTTGAATAGTAGCCATGATTAGAACAGTTCAGGTTACCTCTTGGAAGTTTTATTTCCTTTTGCCTTCTGACAAGCAAACTATACTAGCCATAGAAAATGGTAGAAATGATTGCCCTTAGAATAAATTGAAAGTAATTTCCTTGTACTTTATGTGCCAACATTTAATAAAAATGGATATTTCCTAAGGAAGTGACAACCTATCTAAAACTGTATATGTGTGTGCGCCTCTCTTGATGTTTCTTTAATTATGATCATTATTATTATTATTATTATTATTATTATTATTTAATTTGACTATGTTTGCTTCCACTTCATGGAAGCTCTTCTCTACATCTATTTAATCCAAAAGCATGAATTTCACCATCGTACTTCAGGCTTTTTAGTGGAAATCATATATTTCCTTAGCAATCTTCTCTACACAATTGTATCCCTTGGCCATTAAAATGGAATTGATTTGTCCAAGCAACAACGGCTAGAATCTTATGGAAGTCCAGTAATGGGACTTTCTATTTCTAATCTGCCTATTTCTAAACTTTAGTATGCCTAGAAACCTGATTTTTCATCAAAACCTAAAATCTTGCCTTTTTTCTTCTTTTCAGTTTTTCTTTCCTTCCTTTCCTGTTATCCCTTCTTTTCTTTTTTCTTTTTCTTTTTTTCTTTTTTCTTTTTTTTTTGGTCTAACATTTCTCCCTGCTATCTAATTCTTCAACAACTAGTTTCTAAATGTGTGGTGAGGAATTTTTCCCGATATTCAAAGGAACATGAGCCTATAAATTAGTAACAACACACCCAACTCTATAAACTTGTGTTGTTTCTATTTAGCATTCTGGGAACTCCGCAGTGACACTCCTTGATTGAGCTCTAACATCATCATGAAACCCTCACACTTTGACCAATAATTCACGGTTGGCTCCTATTGTAGAATTATATATCCTTGATCCCCTTTCTTGGAAGCAATAGTTAAAGCTGGTATTGCTTAGGGAGAATGATTCAATTGCTATCATTCGTGTCAAAGCAGTCTCTAGATTGTTTCAATTTAAAACAAGGTAAAATGTGCCCTATTCTTGAAGAGGTATATTTAGTTGACTGGCAATCAAAATGAGATGTTCTCAATTTATTTTCTCTGCTTTTGCTGAAAGCTCAGAGTCTAAACTATCATACAGCTGCCAAAAAATGAGTGTTTACTAGATTTCTACATGTGAATGTAAAAACAAATTCTATCGTTTAACAGACGTGTGTTGAGGGCACTGCAAGATGTTAAGCAGTACGGAACAAAGAAACGTATTGTTTATTCTCAGCTTGAACAGTAGTTCACTCTAGACATTAGTGCACACACAGTAAATAAACTCATCTCTTCTCAAAACCATGGCCCAAGGCTCAAAACACTGTCTCAGCAGTGACAATGTTTAAACATTATACGAAGACAAATACTTCTCATTTCTTATTTAGCTATATCCTGGCACTCTTAGAATATGAGCTTCAAAGAAAATATTTCATTTCTACTAAAATGTCTTCTGAAATTGTCTTCTTAAAAATAATGATTTATGTACCTACGCATTTTTTATTTATATTTTTAACTTTCCTAAGAGTTCTCAGTATCTGAATGATTTATTGATTGATAGTTTAAATCTCTCTAAACTAAGTAGTTTCTCCATAATAGAAGCACAGGATTCAGTTTTCCCCACCTTTCTATTTGTGTAATTTAAAATGTAACATTTATCAGGCTTTTGATCAAGATGGAAGAGCAGATAAATGCTGTGCTTGCCTCCTCTCACAACCACATAAAAATTACAACTAAACTGCAGAAAAATCATCATTGAGAATTGCCTGAAGACTAGCTGAATAGAAGTCCTATAACTAAGGGTATACAGAAGAAGCCATGTTTAAACTTGTTGGAGGGGCAGAGACGTGGAATGGGCTGGTCCCACACCCATGCATGACCATTAAAAATCTGGAGTGATATTTTGGCTGCAAAGTTCCCACCTAAGGAACCAGGAGTCCCAGCACCACATGCGGCTAGCAAGCACAGGGCTCCAGTGCTAGGAAGAAAAGTCCCCGTAGCTTCCAACTGTGAGAACCAGTGGAGACTGAGACTGAGTGAGACAGAGGGCCGCTGGAGTTCCAAGTGTCCCCCTCAAAGGGCCCACATACACATTTACTCACTGAAATACTCATTAGCTCTGAGCTCCAGCACTCAGCAGCTTGAAAGTTCCCAAGGATATATGGGGAGGAACTGAATTGTCTGGCATCAGGGTGAGGACTGGATGAGCAGATTTCACCCAGAGCGACAGGCTGGCAGCAGCCATTATTCCTTTGTTATGTCTTCTCCCCTCTAAGGCAGGTGCCATATCGAGTCACCATCAACTTAACTGACACCATTCACCCCATCCTGGTGATTCCCTGAAAGCTTGCCCCACCCAACTTGCGAGCCCACCAAAGCTGCATCCATGAGCTTTACCATACAAATGGCCTGTCTTGGCTCATGCATTGGACTTTTCTAAAAGCTTTCAAAACCCAAAATAAGCAGCATTTGGCCTCAGCAGGTCCCATACTAATTGTTAAACAGTTCGATGCCTGGTACTAGTGGCAGCTGGCCTCAGTTCACAGCTTAGCCTGTCTCAGGAAACTCCAAGCCCAGTATAAGTGGAAGCCAGCTGCAGATCACTTTTCAGCTCATACCAAATGGCCCCAGATAGAGTAGAGATAGTGGCTGAACTTGGCCTTCCAAGAAGCCCCAGAACCAACACACCTGGTGGCTAGGTTGAGAGCACCTAAACATCTCTACAAAATACATACCTAAGAGGCAGACTTGGAAGGCACCAGAGCTCTGCTAAAGTGAATCTTGCTCCATAGGGTCAGCCCCTGCCCAACAGCTCCTCTGATGCATTCACAGACTGTCCTCACAATCAATCAGCCAAGGGTCAATCCCTCCCACTGATGTACCAATGGCAATCGAGGCTCAATTACACAACCCACACAAGGAACACACCTGGAGCACTTAGTTCAGGTGACCAAGAAGACTGAGCCATTGGGTCCCACAAGACATCTACTACAGAAGGTCACTCTACCAACCCTTAGAGACAGATCAGCTCTACCTAATATATAGAAACAAAATAGAGAGGTAGCCAAAATGAAGACCTATGTTCCAAATGAATGATCAAAACAAAATTCCAGAAAAATAACTAAACAAAATGGAGATAATCTACTAGATGCAGAGTTCAAAATACTAGTTATGAGGAGCTCAGTGATGTCAGGGAAAATGTCAACAAATAGGTAGAATGCATAAAAATGGAGATAGAAAACATTAAAAATAACCAGTCAGAAATGAAGAATAAAATAACCGGACTAATTAATACATTAGAGGGAATCAATAGTAGATTAGATGAAGCAGAGAAGCAAAACAATCATTTGGAAGATAAGGTAGCAGAAAACACCCAACATGAAGAGCAAAGAGGAAAAAAAATATATATATATAGATATAGATATAGATATAGATATAGATATAGATATACACACAGGAAATGGGCCTCTGGGACAAAACCAAGCATATCAACCTTCCCATCACAGGGGAAGCAGAAGGAAAAGAGAGAGAGCAAGGAACCAAAAACCTATTTGAAGAAATAATGACTGAAAACCTCCCTCACCTGGCAAAGGAAATAGATATACAAACCCAGGAAATTCAGAGAGTCCCAAGCAAGATGAACCCAAAGAGACCCACACCAAGACATATCATAATTAAAATGCCAAAGGTTAAAGACAAAGAAACAATCTTAACAGCACTGAGAGAAAAGCTGTTAGTTTCTTAAAAGATAGCTCCCTTAAGACTGTCAGCTGGTTTCTCAACGGAAACTTGGCTGGCCAGAAGGGATTGGAAGGAAATATTCAAAGTGATGAGAAGCTCGGACCTATAACCAAGATTACTCTACCCAACAAAGATACCATTTAAAAACAAGGGACAGATCAATGGCTTCCCAGACAAGAAAAAGATAAAGGAGTTCATCACCAACAAACCAGTATTACAAGAAATACTAAAAGGACTTCTTTAAGAAGAAGAGAAAGGAAAAAGAAAAAATATATATATGAACAATAAAATGGCAATAGCTTCATATCTATCAACCATTACTTCAAGGGTAAATGGTTTAAATGCTCCAATCAAGGTAGTTGAATGGATAAGAAAACAAGACCCTTACATATGCTGCCAACAAGAGACTCAGTTCAGATCGAAAGGCATACAAAAACTGAAAGTAAAGGGATGGTAAAAGATATTCCATGAAAACGGAAACAATACAAACAAAGAAACAAAACAACTGAAAAAGCAATACTTATAACAGACGAAATAGACTTTAAAATAAAGGATATAACAAGAGATCAAGAAGGATCCAGTAATCCCACTTCTGGGTATTTCTCTGAAAAAACCCAAAACACTAATTTGAGAAGAAGTTTGCATCCATTTGTTCATTGTAGCATTGTTTACAATGGCCAAGTTGTGGAGGCAAACTTGGTGTCCATTGATTGATGAATAGATAAAGAGAAGGTGGTACATATATACAATGAAATATTGCTCAGATATGGAAGGGAATGGGTTCTGGCCATCTGTGGCGGTATGGATGGACCTGGAGGGCATTGTGCTGAGTGGAGTATGTCAAACAGAGAAAAACAGATGCAGTGTGATTTTGCTTATATGTGGAATCTAAAGATCAAAAACAAACCAGAAATAAACTCATAGATACATAGAACATTTTGATGGTTACTGGATGGAAAGGTGGTTGGGGGGTGATTGAGAAAGGGGAAGGGGTTAAGAAGTACAAATTGGTGTCACACAGTAATATGGGAATGTAGGGTATAGCATAAGTAATATAGTCAATAATATTGTAATAACTATGTATGATGTCACATCGGTACTAGATTTATAAGTCTATCACTAGACTTATATCTATTTTTGGGAGACTTTGGGAGGATGGCAGGGATAGTACAAGGGATTAAGAAGAACAGATTGGTAGTTACAAAACACTCCTGGGGATATACAATATGGCATGGAGAGTGTAGTCAGTAATGTAATATGTGATGACAGATGGGCGCTGGATTTGTTGGGGTGACCACTTGGTAAGTTATGTGGATGTCTGATCACTATGTTGTACACCTAAAGTTAGTATTGTATCGTATGTCAATCGTAATTGAACAATCCAAAATTTTAAAAAAGTATGTATATATATATATGTGTGTGTGTGTGTGTGTGTGAATATATATACACACACTTTATATATATATATATATATATATATACTTTACACATATATGTAACATAATATATATAACACAAATAAACAAATTATATATATAGACACTTCATATATTTTCAATAAATGTTGTTTATATATATATATATATATATATATATATATATATATATATATATATATAAATAAAACAACATTTATTGAAAAATTTTCTCATGCAAACGTCCCTCATCTAATTGTTCCAGTCAGGTAGAAGTGAAAATATACATATCTGAGTCTTTAATCATTAAGATTCATAAGTCATCTTCACGAGCATTTGCAAAGAACTGCTTACATGCAATAACTCATATTCAGTTTTGACTGGATCATCTGACTGAAGTTCATTTATTAGCTAATATTCATATTTGGAGTCAGTTATTTTCATGCAATATCTCTACTCTTACTTCCATAAGGCTCTGCTTATCCCAAATTAAAGCAGAAATAGCAATGTACCTAGAGATTTGTAATCCCAAGTAGTTTTTTTTAATTTTAATAGGTTATGTAGGTATACAAAACTAATGATGTGAATACTGAAATTTTGAAGTTTATTAATTTTTGAAGATTTTTCTAATTTCCCTTATCCCTAAATATGTATTTGGGAGATCTAAATATAATTTTACTATCAGGATCATAATATATACATAATTTACCAATAAATTTATTCAACTCAACTAACCTGCATTTGAATCCTGAGGCTTCCTTATTACTTACCTGCATAAACTTTGTGCTGTTTATTTGTCCTGTCTAAGTAATAATTGAAACAATGATAATATGTGGAAAGTCATTCCCATATAATAAATTTGTCTTCATAAATAAACAATAAATTGGGTATAAGGGTGCTTAGAATATTATTAAGCATTCTATCAGTATTTAATACATTTTAACTAATACTTATAACTGTTATAATATAATGTAGTAAGTGCTACTGAAGATGTGCCCCAAATGCTATGTCAGCACAGAAAATGACTCTAATCGCACATAGAAAAAGACTCTAATGACTACAGGCACAGAGAAGGTTCTTATAAGACTCGATGCCCAACTGAGCATTGAAAAGTTGGAGCTCCTGACAGAAAAACAAATTAGACATGTTTGAAATTTTCTTAGGATACATTTGTAGAATTGTGGATTCAAAGGATATTGATCATATTTGAGGCTTTCCATATGTGTTCCTAAATTTCTCTCCTGAAACAGTTTATCCATATACTGTCACATATACTAAATTAGAAAAATTAGGATTTATTTAATGGGTAAAGGAATATTATTATGTGTTGGTAGAAACGGAATTATTACAATTTGGGATAAAATATTTTTAGAGCATGCATCAAAGTCTTTAAATATTTTTTTATACTTTTGTATTGGGGTTATTCTGTGTAGGGTACATTCTCCCGACATCAGAAAAATCAGAATAAATAGAGGAAACAGACTACATGCAGGATGAAGTTTCCTGTAAGAACAGATAGCATCCAAACTACAAATGGAGAGCATGCCTTAGACATTTTTTTTCATTGAATTATGAAGGAAAGCAACATATTTGAGTATACTTATGCAGATAGGATAATTGCCCTAGAGAAGAGATTTCTCTTCTGATTTAAATTAATTTTAACATAAAGGCATAAGGAGAAATTAGTAGGTGAGGACAGGGATAGTGTCTTTAGAAGGGAAGAGAGTTGTACAATATTTATCTTAGTTGAAGGTGGAAAGTGTATTAGACAAGTACAGAAGGGTATTCTGACAGTGCATCGGACCATCTAAGATGTGTGGCCATTTGTTTAGTGGAGATCAGTCAAATCAGCTGTGCCATTTTCCTTAGCAAAATTGCAGGAATGGCATGGGTGGATATTTAGTTTTACTATGACTGCAGTTTTGCCTAGCCAAAAGCAATGAGAGAGACTAAGACAGGGAAGTAGAGATGTTGAAAGACAATGATTGTTATGTAGGAATGTGCATAGAAGCCTAATAAAAGGAGAAGGAAGGGCCTGCGTGGGGTGGTGACAGAAAAGGAAAAGCCCCACTGGATGGGCGGTTACTGTGAGGTTGAAGAAATAGAGAGTAAGAATATGGGAGTCAAAATGCAGGTAGTGGTGGTGGAGAGAGGCATAATGGGATCAAGATTTCAGGAGATTTGCCATTATTAGTGAGAGTGAGGTGTGCAGAGTACAAGTACTTATTTACTTTTTGATATTTGTCAAGCACTATTTTCCTCACTAGATACATTCGTACACAACACAGCTTACCCTATAGCGAAGGGAAATTAGTAAATTTTATGTTAGAAGGCTATAAATACTCCGAGAAAAATAACTCAAGAGAGATGTCCACTTACAACCATGATAGAGTAATGAACAAGATTGATCCTCCCCACTTAAACAGCCAATATAAACAAACAGAATAAATGAAAACAGTAGTTTGCAGGACACTGGACCTCAAAAAAAAAAAAAAAAAAGAAAGAAAGAAAAGAAAGGAAGGAAGGAAGGAAGGAAGGAAGGAAGGAAGGAAGGAAGGAAGGAAGGAAGGAAGGAAGAAAGAAAGAAAGAAAGAAAATAAACCCCATGAAAGGAGAAGCAAAGAGGTGAGTCCTATGATCTCCCCCATTTACTGCCTTGAGAGAGTTTTCAGGTCACAGTGCAGGAAGGAGGAACATGAATAATGCCCAGCAGGCTTCTTGAGTTGAGGAGACAGACCTGAGAGTTTGGAGAGAACAAAGTGCTTGGAGTGTGTAGGATGGAGCATCGGAGAGGAAAGAGCTGCGTAGAGTGAGAACTCCCAAGATCTAAAGAAGTTTCCCTTCAAGTTTTTGGCTGAGTAGTGATCAGCTCAAGTGTTTCAGGAAATGAGAGAGACTGAAGAAAGAAATGCCCAAAAGATTAGAGTTAGCCATGTCGGACACAGTTACAGGACAAGAAACAGTACCTGTTCCCAGAAGCCAGACTGAAAAAGCTCAAGCTTCATGGACTTGCCTCAGAAGTGGAAAATAATTAATTCCAGATGCACATTGCTCAGTTTCTACCTAACAAATTTTAAAAGCAATACCCAAAAGTATAAAACTATTTACAAGTAACTTAACTGAGTCCCCACACCAAAACAAACAAACAAACAAACAAAAAAAAAACCCTCAAAAATACTTATAGGAATGCAAAAATACCCAGTCCCCAACAAGGTAATCATGCAATATTGGGCATCTAATAAAAAAAAAAATTAAAGATGCAAAGAAGCAAGATAATATAACACCAAATGAGAAGACTGATCAAAAAAATCAATTCAAACCAACCCAGAACTGACATAGATGTTTAAATTAGCAGATAAGAACAATAAAAATAATTAAAATTATATTCCATATGTTCAAAAAATTCCAAAGTTAAGTAGAGACATTGAAATAATATAAATGACCCAGAACTACACTTGAACACATGAAAATGCAATATATTTATTTCCCTCTTTTTCTTCTTTTTTTTGGGGGGGCTAATTATTGTATGATTTAGGAGAATTTATATATATACATATACACACACACACATATATATGTATATGTATATATATATACATATATGTATATATATATACATATACATATATACATATACATAGATGTATGTATGTATGTATGTATATATATAAATTACTAATTACAAAAATTACTTACATATATACATATACACACACACACATATATATGTGTGTATATGTATATATGTAATTTTATATATATATAAGTAATTTTTGTTACTATTTCTTTTGTCATATCAGCAGTCATTTTAGGGTATATTGACTTATTAGATAAACCTCATTGCATTACATTTTATATTGGTTGTTGTAATAATTTGGACATACACCTTTAAATTCTTTTTTAGTGTATTACATATAAGTGGTAACACTGCAAATTTTAAGAACATTACAGTGGCTTTATTGCTCTGCCCCCATTGTACCTATACAAGGTCTGAAAATTAAGTTTGTAAAATTGTTGCAATGATGTTGCTAACCTTTTCTTGATATCAGAGTGATTACTTATGAATTGGTACCAATTGGACAAACAGTTAACCAAGTTTACTATTTGGAATTGCTGAAACGGCTGCGTGAAAACGTTAGAAGACCTGAACTTTTAGCCAACAATTCATGGCTCTTGCATCACGACAATACACCAGCTCACATGGCACTGTCTGTGAGGGAGTTTTTAGCCAGTCAACAAATAACTGTATTGGAACACCTTCTCTACTCACCTGATTGGGTCCCCAATGACTTCTTCCTTTACCCAAAGATAAAGGAAATATTGAAAGGAAGACATTTTGATGACATTCAGGACATCAAAGGTAACACGATGACAGCTCTGGTGGCCATTCCAGAAAAAGAGTTCCAAAATTGCTTTGAAGGGTGGACTAGACACTGACATCGGTGTATAGATTCCTAAGGGGAGTACTTCAAAGGTCACCATAGTGATATTCAGCAGTGAGGTATGTAGCACATTTTCTAGGATGAGTTCGAGAACTTAATTGTCTGATCTCATGCGCTGTTTGTATTTCCTTTATATGTGCATAATAAATATGTTACTTAATTATATAAGTTATAAACCAACAATAGTCCTGTAATTTTGTTTTAAACAGTTATACGAATTTTAAAGATGATATCTTTAGAACTGTTATAGTATATGTTCTAAAGCCCACCTATCTATCTAGTATCTTTTTTCCCTTAAGTTTGATGAACTTCCTTCAGTTTTTCTTGCAGTGTAATGGCTCTATCCACATTTTTTGTGTGTGTTCATTTATCTGAAAATTTTATTTCGCCTTAGTTTTAAATGATATTTTTCTTTACTGTCTTCGGCCTCTGGTCCTTCTAATGAGAAATACGCTGCAATTCATAATATTATCCCTCTGTATGTAATATGTCATTGTTCTCTGGATGCTCTTAAGATTTTCCATTGTTTTCTTCCAACAATTTAACTATACTGTACTTAATTTTGTCTTTTTTTTTCATTCTTGAGTTTTGGTAAACTACTTGAACTTGTAAACTTATGAGTATGTTTTTCAGAAAATTTGGGACATGTTCATCCATTGTTTATTTAAATATTTTTCTACTCCATCTCTCACTCCTCTCTTTCTGGGCCTATAAGTTACACATTTGTTAGAACTTTGAATATTATCCCACAGCTTATGGAGGCTTTCCTCATTTCCCTCCTATATTTTTTCTCTTTTCTTCATTTTGGATAATTTCTATTATTTTTTTATTTTAAAGTTCACCGGCTAAATATTTAATTACAGATTTTCAATTTATTGTATGAATTTCTGCAATTTTCTATTTGTTTATTCATTATGAGCATACTAAATTTACATGAATATAGTTAAAATAGCTGCTTTGTAATACTTCACTGCTAAGCCTAACATCTGGGTAATTTTGTTCTTAGTCTAAATTAGTTGTCTTTTTTCTCAAGTGTAGGTCATATATGTTTTTCCTACTTCTATAGTTTTGTATGTGGTCCTGATCATTGTGTCACTGTGAATAATATTTTTCAGAGACACTAGTTGTTGTTGTTTTTTATTTATCTAGGAATGTTGAAGGTTTATTTGTTGGTTTTTCAGCAGGTTTGCTTAATTCAAAGTACAAAGACTATCTTTTCTCCCTGGTGGGCAGTAGCTGAAATGTATTTTCAATTTTTTAATCTTTAGCCCTGTTGGATGGAACCTGACGTAAGCATGTATAGTTCGGGGTCAGCTAAACATATGAATATAATTTTAAATCCACCTTTATGGCTTTCTCCATTCTGGAATTTACCCTATCTCTTTCTAGCTGTTCTGGTAGCCTTGCCGGTAACTCCTCCTTTTGCTTCTTGAAGCCAGGAGGACTGTGGGTTTCTATGTAAAGATTAGCTGTCCCTGCTAGCACTGAGGGGGATGTGCCTCCAGGAAAAACACTATAAAAATGGGAAAATCATCCAGTGCCTTTTCCTTCTCCCAAGAATCTAATTTCTCCCTGCTTTTAAAAGTCTAAATGTAGTTCTGTTGTGGTTGTTATTATTTTCTTTTATTTTTCTATCCAGAGTTCAGGTGTTATCAGTGGGAGAGTCTGTCTGATAAGAGTTATTCTATCAGTATTATAAACAGAAACACAATCAATTTTTGTATTTTGACATTTTATTAATTGTACCTATTAACTCTAATATGTAATAGGCAGGTTCCTTAGAATTTTCTAAGTAAGCAAGTATTAATTTACTATTCTTTTTTCTTATGCTTTTGTCTTTTAATTATTTTTTTGTTTAATTATATGAATTAGGTTTTTTAGAAAGTAGTTGACAATGACCTACACGTCAAATATTTCTCGTCATCTTTTTGTAAACAAA
This sequence comes from Rhinolophus ferrumequinum, assembly GCF_004115265.2. NCBI lineage: Eukaryota > Metazoa > Chordata > Mammalia > Chiroptera > Rhinolophidae > Rhinolophus > Rhinolophus ferrumequinum. Next base: position 81,406,601 of record NC_046287.1, read on the forward strand.
ATTTTATTAGAACATAGAAATGCCCATCCATTTATTTACTGTCTCTGTTTTGTCCTACAATGGCCAAATTGAGTAGTTGTGACAAAGACCCTATGAGCTACAAAGCATCAATATTTTCTATTTGGCCTTTTACAGAAAAAGTTTGCCAACCTCTGTTTTAGTACCATGTGGAATATAATTTGCTTCGTGGGCTGCTGTATCTAGATATTAGAGGTAAAACTTTAAAAAAATCTCTGTCTTTGTACATGACTTTCCCTTAGTTTTCTGTACATACACTTTATCTTTAAACATACCCCTCTATTTCTTGTTTCCTAGGAGACAATATCAAAGAATGTGTGTTGAATTTGTTTCAACTGCACTTAAACAATCTGTTGAGAATATCATATGATTTTCCCCTTGTATTTGTTAATGTAATATCACAGGACAGATCCCATAAGATACATATTTTGAGATGTAGATTTACCATAAAGAGTATTTGTAGGGGAATGTTCTTAGTGTCAAAACCTGTGGAAAAGTAAAGAAAGAAGAGAACGGGCAGTGGGAGAATTTTACTACAAGAAAGTAAAAATAAAGGTTTTAAACATCCCATGGGAAGCTATGGAGCTATTTTCCTGAATTGGAGCAAAAGTGAAATAAGATTCAGGATGCTTCCAAAAGGGGATTTGGATAAGGTGGCTGTCTTCAGCCAAATGTGATTTACACAGCGGAAGGCAGCTAATATCTGAGCCCTCAACACTCCCTGCAGCTGGCTAAATGAGTGCTTCAGATTGGGGATGGATGTATTTAGGTCACTCAACACAGTTTATACTCTTATACTAATTGGTTTACAGAGATTTAACCAATCTTGCATAATGGTATTAAAACCCCAAATGACCATGATATATTATCCTTTTTATACATTGCTGGAATTAATTTCATAACATTTTGGGTAGGATTGTTGCATCTATATTTATGAAAGTAATTAGTGTATAGTTTTCCTTTTTTTTTTTTTTTGTTCAAGTTTTCATATCGAACATATATTCCGTCATAAAAAGAGTTGGGAAATGTGCTTTCTATTTCTGCTCTCCAAAGAGGTTTACGTAGGATTGGTTTTATTTCTTCCTTAAAGATTGAGAGAAATATATTTATGAAGCTATCTGGGTCTGGAGTTTTTGTAATGAGGATACTTTTATGTTCAATAAAATGAAATTAAGTTAAAATAGCAAATGTAATTTTCCTATGTACCAGTCTAGGCATGCTAATTCCTGGAGAACCAAACCATCACTGTCTACCAGTCAAAGTGGGGCCTTCTGTGGATCAATTGCTCAAGGTGTTTTTGTTCAGTCTGTCTCACATTGGGCCCAGTTGGTTCACAAACTCATCCTGTGATTATTTCCCTTGTTCCAAGATGCACGTTTGGAATACACATACAAGCAACTGGCAGAATCCCCACACTGTTTCCGTAACCTGTGGTTTAAAGATTTATTAGGGGAGGAAAGCCAACTAGAAGTTAATTCAGCTTCCTTTACCTACAAAAATATAGTAAATCGAAATCAATGCCACATCCTGGAGGGACTGCAGGAATTAGTACTACTATTAAAATTAAAGGATGCAGGGATGGCGATTCTCAATATATTTCCGTTTAAGTCACCTGGCTGGCCTGTGCAGAAAACAGATGGATGTTAGAGAATGACAGTGGATTGTGGTAAACGTAGTCAGGTGGTGTCTTGAACTGCAGCTGCAGTTCCTGATGTGGTTTTGTTGCTTTTAGCAAATTAACACATCCTCAGGTACCTGGCATATAGCGATTGATTTGGCAAATCCTCTATTTTTTATTTTTTTCTCTTTCAAACTTCTACTAAAAGCCACCTGAGGCAGTTTGTTTTCATCTAGAAATACTCCTTCTTAACCTAACTTAGGGGTGAACTCTCTAGCCCTTTGCCATAATTTAGTCCACAGGGACCCTGATTGATCTTCCCTTCCTTAAGATGCCATAGTGGTCCATTATATCAATAATATTTTGTTGATTGGACATAGTCAGCAAGAAGAAGCAACTCCTGTAGATATAGCAAAGACGGAAAATAAAATTCAAAAAGCTCAGGGACCCTCCAAATCAGTGAAATTTCCAGTGGTCCAGTGGTGTGGAGGCATGCTGCATATACCTTCTAAGGTGAAAAATAAGTGATTGCATCTGCCCCTTCCTAACACCAAAAAACAAGGCTCAGCACTTTGGATTTTGGAGGCAACATACTTGTAGTCCTCATTGTTGTGTACTGCTTGGGTCCGTTTATCCAGTGGCCCCACAGCTTCTATCTTTGAGTTAGGCCCAGAACAACACAAGGTTTTGCAACAGCTCAAGGCTGCAGAGCAAGACTGGCACGGGAGTCACATGGTCCAGCAGATCCAATGGTCCTTGCAGTGTCAGTGGTAGATGTGTTCTTTGCATCCTTTGTAGGCCACTTTAGGTGAATTACAGTGCAGAGCCTTAGGATTGAAGCAAAGCTGCCATTTTGAGTGGGGTCTAGAACAAGAACAGACTCCTCTGCAGGTCCATGCTGTTGCAAGCTGCTCTGCCACTAAGGCTAGATATTTCAGGAGATTCAATAGTGCTTGAAGTGTCAATGGAAATAGAGATGCTGTTTGGAGCTTTTGACAAGTCCTTATAGATGAATCAGAGCTCAGACCTTCAGGATTTTAGACCAAAGCCCTGCCGTCTTCGCAGATTATGATTCTCTGCTTGAGAAACCACTCTTGGTCTGATACTGGGCCTTGGTAGAGACTGAATGTTTAAACATGGGCCACCAAGTTACCACAAGATGTGAGCTGCCCATCCTGAATAAGCTGTGGTCTGATACACCAAGACATAAAGTTGAGCATGCACAGATGCACTCTAATGTCAAATGGAAGTTGTGCATATGATATTGGGCTTGAGTATTTCCTAAAGTCATAAATAAGCTACATAAAGAAGTGGCCCAAATGCCCATGGTCCCCACCATGGTTGTGGCATTTTTTCACAATACTATGGTATAGTCACGGGATAGTCAAGAAGTGGAAATTGACCAGAGTATGGTTTTGCCAAATGTACATGATGACATGAGAGAGAGAGATCATAGAGAAAAAGAGAGATAGAAAAAAATACAGAGATATACAGACAACAAATAGAGATGGGGAGAGAGAGAGAGAGGATCTGAGGAATAAAGTCATCATTATGACAGTGGTTGGCAGAAATGTGGTTGAGAAATGTATTTCTGTTAGGAATTAAGAATGTCATTGAAGTGAGAGTCTGGGTAGATTCAATTAATTAATGACTATGAAAATAACAGTAGTAGAGAGAATGAGTCATTTGTCAAAGCCATGGATGAATGAGTGGTAGTAAGCAGGAGACTGGCTGACAGGCACAAGTATAAGTTGTCATTGGTAATGGCTGATGGTTCCTTGTCAATGTAGTTGGGCTTTTGAAGTCGGAAGATAAAGATATGTTTTGGAAACAGCTTTAAAGATCAAGAACAAAGAAGTTATCAACAACTCTCTTGTCCTTTGAGAGGACTACAGCATAATGAAACAATTTTGGTAATTCCTCTGTGATTTGGAACCTTTAGATAAACATTTTCTGACATGAGTATGTTCATTTTGAATGAACTAGCAGTCTTTATAAGGACTTATGTTAGATATTAGGAGTATCTATTTCATTTTTCACTTTCTGTTCTTGTATAAAGCTCAAATATTTCATACTTGCCTACATCTTTTTAATATATCGCTCAAATTCTTTATTTTCTTCTGGCACAGTACCCTGCAAATCTCATTGCATGATAAAAATCAATCTTTCTATGCTGAAAAATGGGAAAGTTCTTTATATTACTAGTGCCTCTAGTTTAGGTATTGTTCTTACTAAACTACAATTTTTATATTAAACTACAGTTTTGTTTGCTGATTTTACAACTGTTTCCGTATTTATCCCAAATTATTGTTTAATCTGTTTTCAATTGCCATGAAAATTTCTACCATATTTGCATTTTTAAGCTGAGATTCATGTCAAAATTGTACTGCATTATTATACAAGCATTATTACTACTGAAGTTTTTCAGAACAAGGCGTGTTATTACTGCTATAAAAAAGTTCATCCTTCTGAATCTAAGTTAAAGAAAATGGAGAAAATAAAATAGAGAGCAAAAGGATTAATGTGAGTCAGTTTTTATCTAGTTTGGAAGACAGGAGAACTATATTATTTACTTTTCACATTTTATTCATTCATTTAATATTGATTGAATACTCACTCTGTGCCAAGGAAAGAAGTAGGCAGTGTGGTAATAAATGTATGCCTCTTTCCCTGTGTATGTTGGTGCTAGTCTGCATTTTTAGGTGCAAGTAATGGAAATGACTGTGATTGGTTTAAACAGAAAATAATTTATTAAAATTGTATTGAATAGTTGATTTTATTGAGGCTTGTGTGCTACAGAGCTAGAAACAACACCCATATTTGTAACAGAGATTATTACTGAGACCATCAGTAGAAATCACTGTGATCATTCACACCTACTGGATCCCACTGGACATCGTAGCAATCCTCTCTAATGCCAGAGATGAGCCCCCATTGTCCCTGTGTTTTTCGGGTCTGGCTCCCTATTTCATGTATCATGAGTGCATCTGACTGGTAAAGCTTGCATCCTAGCTGTAAGGGAGTCGGGAGATGTCAACACAGGAAATTATTAGCCTCTTTGGTGGGAGAGGTCTCTTTCTCCAAATACAAATACACTCATACATGTTTACAGTAGAGAACATGTCTCACAATATTTTTTATACATGCACTCACCATTTACATGTTCCTTAGTTAATATTTTAAGTAGTATGCATTTTAATAAATTAAAATAGTTTAAAAAATCTTTAATTGGTACCATAAGTTATGAAAATATTATTTTGTTCTACAAATTAAGGTTAACTGTCAGCAAAACATTATCATATTTATTTCAATTACCGTTGCCTGTATAATGCTATTATTCTGTGGCTGTCTCTCATCTTTTTAATATTCCTTAATACAATATTTGTTTTTTTCTTCCCATGTTCATTTTTGTGCCCTCCCAAAATATTATTGTAAAAGGCTTGTTTTCCTGCAAGGTACATCCTCAGCACCTACATTAATGCCTAATAGTTGGCAAGTTCTCAATAAATATTTGTTGATGAAAGTGATTCCTAAAGTGGAAGATAACATAAAAGGGAAAAACTTTCACGGTGTGTAATTTACTCCTTTTTTGTGCTGGAGTTTTGGTGCCATATACTATTTGTTATCTTTTACACATATTTTGAAAATAATATATTGAAATTGTTGGAACCATTGATCCAAAGTATTTGACACAATATGTACTTAGCTCCTTGTGCTAAGTGAAATATGAATTTTCAAAGAAATCTTGATATTTACATTAATGTTTATTTCACCTTACAGGAATATATAATCTGTTCATGTATTCCTTAATTTCCTAAGTAATTATGAAATACCTGGTTAATTCTGGATTATATATATGCACGTCAATAATCTCCATTTATATGAATATTTTAAAACTGCAACTTATCATTCCATTATTTATTCCAATTAAGAAGATTCAAAAAATAGTGGGGATTAAAATTATAGAACACATAAATACAAATGCAAGGTAATATTTGGATAAATGTTAAAATATGTAGCCTTATCTATGATAAGCACTAAATAAATATTTGCTAAATAAAAATACTAATATATTTTCTGAAGGTAACTGCTTTGAAAGGCAATGTTCATTGAATATTTAGGTTGATAAGCTATTAAATAACTAATCTTGGCACTTTAAACATCATTTAACGCTTTTCTGAAATGTATCATGCTAGTTTAATACTCTGCCTCTAAATACTACTTATACTTACCAAATTAAAACAACTAAGAATGTTAGGATACCAGGAACAATTAAGGCACTGAGTGTAAATTGTGTTATAAAAGTCATTATATTTGTTTATATTTAGAATATACATGAGCTGAAATATTTCAGTTTAGGGAACATTAAGGATAGCACTTGATTTTGGAGTTTAGAGAAGGTTGACTGTGTATTTGGAATTTTATCATAATTTTCAGGGTACTTTAAAAAAAAAGAAGACTACATTTTGTAAAATTTTTCTCTCCGAAGTGTTCTGCCTGTCTCCTTAAACCCTCGTGCATCTGAAACAATATAATAACTCCCACACAAAGAGTTGTTTGGATAACTTGCTTGTGATATGACAGGTCCAAATTAAATAACGGAAGGACACCCTTGACAGCAGATGTCAGAGAGCATTGTTTCTCCATAATAAATGTCAAAATTTTATAGAAGACTATAATGGAGGCACAGCATGTTTACATATTAGTGTATTATAGTCCTTTAGCAAGATTGGCACTTGATTAAGTGACCTAGTCCACCTTTAACAAATCTTTCAAGTGCATTGACTTTTTATTTTCAAATGTATCATCCTATAACCGTCCTAGCCATTAAAATGAAACTGAAATGAAACTTAAAGGAGGTAGAATATGGCAATGAAACTGGTGGTGACTTGGAATTTGAGCTCAGCCACTTCTTGTGAAATTATTAGGCTCACTTAGGTTAGTACCCTAGTCTAAGACTCAAAGGTAAAATTTGAATTTGTGAAATTATTCTCTGTCTCACAGCCTCAGTTTTTTCAGGCATAAAATAAAGATAAAAAGTTATGGATAGGTTTGTTCTGAGAAGTAAATGAGATAGAGCTTGAAATGCATCTAATATGTGTCTGGCACATTATAATTGACACACACAAAAAAGCATGAGCTTCCTAGTCTTTGTTTTTTAATGCATAAGGCAAGGTGGAGGGTTTATTCTTGACAAATCAACCAGCCATACATCCAACAAGGATAACTATGATTGATACAGTAAAACAATGCATGTGCATCAAAATTTCTTAAAGAATTTTCAAAAAATTCAGATGTCTAGATGCCACCTCAAATACTCATAAATGGTTTTTGAGAAAAATAGCAGTGATCAAGCAAACAATAACAAAAAACTTACCTGTTGGTTTAATGTAGAGTTTACAAAAAATATTTCCTTTATGATTTACTGTGTGCTAAGCATTTGGTTTGAATGATCTCAGTTTATCTCCCCCAAAACCTTAAGAGAAATGTACTGTGGTTATTCCTTGTTTTCACATAAGAAAACAGCATGTCAGCTAATTCACCCAGCTAACAAGTAGCTGAGGCAGTCAGGCTGTGAAGTGTGAGTATGAGTACGCTATAGTCTCAAATTATATAATGGACAGTAATACAAAGAAATTGTTAAGAATATGTGTTTATAGGAACAGAATTGCCTAACTGAACATTAGATTCATATTTTTCCTCAGTGGAAACTACGTTAGCTAATACTTTTGGTTTATTTCCATTAATTCCCCAAGACACACAAAACCTATGAAAACTGTTGAAGTGTTGTCACATCAGAGCACAAAATGGCTTCCTTGTCTTCCTTCTGTCTTACATTTAATTGCCTTACTGATAGTGTATTCCACAGTTACCTTCCATTCCTTTATTATGCTAAAGAACAGACACCACCTGATCATCACCATTCTTTACAGCAGACCTTGTCAGTACAGGGTCTTTACTGTGTGCACTGTGACCCTTCAGTCACCATCATCAGGTAGAATGTACAACTAGCCTTGGGCCTATTGGCTTCCTCAACCAGACTGGGCAAAATTTCCTGAGAAGGAAGAGGTCCCCACACCCCCCCACTCCACTGCCAGCACTCTGAAAATCTGCTTTGGTCTATAGGAAAGTCACTTCAAAGAGATGCTCTTGCACTTGGAATGCCTGAATGAGTGGATGATGTAAAAATTTTTAACAAATAATTCAAAGCTGGCTTTTCTATTCACATCTGTTTCTGGTAAAAGTGATACCATTTAAGCAACTTAATCAAATCCTAATATCCCGGTTAAATGCCACTTGACCAGAACTTGATATCAGTACTAGAAAAACAGTGGGCCACTCTGGAAGTTATTACGGTCTTGTTCTCTCATCTCCAGTTACTACTGACAAGTTGCATAACCTACTGGAATTACACTTTTATTGCCCATTGCTTTTATTGTTCTGTTTCAAAGTCAAATTTAGCCAATATCTATAATAGCACATAACAATAATAAATAAGCCTTTCCTTTCTTTTTCTTTCCTACATGTTTCTTCCTTCTTTTTGTCTTCTTCTTTTTCAATGAAAAATTGTGTGATAAAAACGTCCAATGCAATCAAACTAAATTTCAAACTCTGCAGAATCACAAAAATATCAAATGATAGATAGTGGAATGGTTTTTCTTAGGGCTTGATAAACCAGATGTCCAAGGGATTTTTTTTTTTATAACTGTTAAGAAATTAATTTCTTTATCAAATTTTGTATACTTTAGATAAATATTTTAGAGTATGAAATACTGAAGTATTCATAGTTAAAAATATATAAGTTTCATGTGTTATGAAGCTGAAGTTGAAAGCCATAGATATTTATTTTAAAATAAAAAAGATAAAAATGTTACTGTATTATAGCAGTACACAAGACGATATTTTCAAAGGCCATTGACAGTTGTAGAAGCCTCAGCCACAGACAGGGATTATTGACAGAACTTCAAACCTGACATGTGATAAACTGTTAGGCAGTGCTATGGTGGTGAAGTGCTGTCAGATGTCATGTATTCAACATAAATAAACAGATTTTCATGGTGCCATAGTGAAATATGTCAGGCATGAAGGTGGAGCAGTCAATGTGCAGTGAAGTAGTTTAATAAGAGTCTTGCCCAAGCAAGAGATTATGGGATGCTGATGAGATTTTATCTGGTCAGATACTGTGAGCTGAACTTCAGGAAACCCGTATGTCAGAGGCAACTTAAACCATTTGTGGCCATGTGCATCACTGTGGCACTGATTTGTAACCCATTAGTAGACAATGCAAATCATACACCTTCGTCAAGGGTAAAAATGAGTTTTGCTCAGGTGATCTGTATTTCTTGTCTCAGAGAATAAAAATGGCAATGATTCTCTGTTGTGTTAGAGTATTTCATTCATTTCTCTGAGAGGTAATAATTTGAACATGTATCGAATGACAAATGTGCAAGTACAATACATTCGTATTTCAATACATGAAAAGAATTAAGGTAATTTAATGAGAATTTCATCAACGAAGCAAAACACTATAGATGGTATACATATATATGAGGGCATCAATTGACACACAGAGTCCTCCAACTATTGATATAATGATAATTCATACTGTCTATTTAGGGAATGTTATTTTTGTAGCTATTCTATAATATATTTTGGAAAATCAAAGTTAATATACAAACTTATGATTTCTCCTAAATTCTTTGTTCATAAAGCCTGTGTTCAAAAATACTTTCTCTAAAGATAATAGTATCACTGATCCTGGTCCTCATTTTAGAATCTTGCATTAAGTCACCATTGTAATTTGAAGAGAGAATTTTTTTAAATTGCCTTTTGAACTTAAAACTAATAAATAAGTAAAGGGATGATAAATTTCAGTTTTATGTTGATAGGCACATTTGAGTTACATCTTAAATTGCAGAAAAACACCTTATCTAATTTCAAGTACGTACGTAAAATGAAAAGATCTCCTGACAAATATTTAGTACCATGAGGTTTTCAGTGTATATGAACTTGAATTCAATTGCTCACAAATCAGTAGCTAAACAAATAATCTAGTCTCTAAATCAAAGCCACCTAAAGATTTAAGATATGTGGATGATAAAATGACTGTCATATTCTGAAACAGTTTTTTTGACAAACAAGGATCACAACTACAATATTTCAAGTGAGAGTGAACTGGCATTACTGAAAGTTCAGTTTCTAGTGAGCAGTGTAAGAGGAGCTGTAAATTCTGGAAAGTAACAAAAGGCTGTTTTAAAGGATTATCAAAAACATCAACTTTTAGAAGAAAAAGCTAAAAAATATTGTGAAACGTTCAAATATAAGTTTTCCAAATACACTTCTTTAGAAGCACACACACACACACACACACACACACACACACACACATGCACACACACTATTTTTTTCAACATCAGATAACAGTGTACATGCATCAAAGTACAGTACAGTATAAGATAAAATTAATTAAATATAAACAGTTCAATTGGAAAATTCAAACATAAACAAAGCAATAAAGAGAAATTCATGAATTATGAGTAAAAACAAAGTTAGAGTAAATAGTGCTTAATTTCATAGACTACATATGAGAGTTCATACATATTATTACAAATCTTGGTACAATATTCATTTTGTTTTGATAAGTCACATTTTTTCTTATCCTAGTAAGAGAAATATGGCCATGCTTATTTTGTTTCAGTAAAGTAAGAACAACTGTTTTGACTTCATCATTAAGACATATGTACTTAATGGTGGCATAAGTGTTGTTTTGTGACAGGTTTTCATACATAGTTTTAGATGTTGCTTATTTCAAAACCAAAATTAAGTCTTGAATGGTTATTGGGGAAGGAAGCTGAAAGAGTATTATCAACATTTGTTTTCATGCTACATATTTTAATTGATTATTACATGCAGATTTATTTGTTTATCACTGTGGTGATCTTTCTAGTACTGTAATATAAACTATTGGACTCATTTTTTTTTATCTAATCAAATTACTCCATGTATACGTCATAGAAGGCATTTGTACAAATATACAAGAGTAACTTCTTATTGTTTATAGGATATTGGGTTTGGGTCAGGCAGACACAAAGTTCTGTTTAATATAATACAAATAAAAGTTTTAAAAGACTAGTGAGTTAGAAGAATCCAAGATATAAGCCACTGATTTAGACAGGCACAGAATGCAGATGATGTAGATAGATATCTCGGGTATATTCTCCGGTAAACAGACACTGAATTGGAATTAAGAGTATAAACATTTGTTGTCTTACCTGGTGCTCAAGCTATCAGGTGCAAGCCATAATTGTTCAATAAGACCACTGCTATGTCCTTCAGGGGCGAGTGCCTTCTTTGTAGACCAGGCATTCCATGCTTGAACCACCTAGATTGTAGGTGTGGGGATTGCATTCAGTCAGTGAGTCATTGCAAATGATCACAAGGGGCAACCCCTGCTTAACCCCTTCATCCTCAAACCCATGTATTCTTCCTACTGGGGACACAATGCCATGGAAACATCTCTGATTCGATATGCCTAGTTTCCTAGAGGAAGGTAATTCATTCTTTCATGGTATTGTCTCTGAGCTGGCCTTCATCAGGCCATTCCCATGCCTTAATTAGACTGGCAGCATCTGGTGGCTATGGTATACAACAGGGACTATGGATCCCGAGGTCATGGGCCATTACCCACAGTGCATCACTGTAAAGGGCATTGCTATTCACAGCCTGATATAAGTTCATTTCTGAGGTGGGAGAGGGGCTGAGTAAAGCATCACTGCACCTACCACATTAATAAATTATTTTGTTTACTGTTTTTCCCTTCCAAAAAAATAAAAGAACCCAGTCATGACATATGATAAAATATATAAATAAAACTGGAATATAAATTTAAAAAATGACTTGGGAGGAAAGAAAGAGGAAGTCAATTTGTTCACCATAAGGGCAGACGTGTTGCTGTAATTGAGGATTAAATATGGCCTTGAGCTTCCTGACAGCCATCTCAAAATTAGTAATGCCATGCCTTCTATAACTCACATCAAGGAAGAGGGCAAATAGCAATCTCTCAAGGATGATGACATTTTGTTCTGGCACTGCATTTTAAAATTTATTTCTCATACATTACCATTTAAAGAGGAAATCTATTAATAGAAGGAAGATAGTCTTCCCTGCAAATATTGGACAATAAAAATAGTTGTAGTAGGACAATTTTCACAGCTTCAGTTAAAAACTAGAAACAGAGTTGTGCTAGAACTGCTATGGAAAATGAATTAATAATTTAAATACTTCCCCAAAATAAATTTACATGACCAAGTGTTTTGACTGGAGAATTCTACCAAGTACTAAGGAAACAATTAACAACCACTCTACGTCATCTCTTATAGAAAATAGATAACACTTCTTAATTAATTTTATAAAGTTAGTGTTACATTAATATCATGCTAGATAATTCCCATAAGTAAAAACCTACAGATCAATATCCCTCATGAACACAAATATGTATGTATGTACATATAAATATGTCATATGATCTAGCATGCAGCCTTGAAAGTTTATCCCAGAGAAACTAATACTTATATTCATGCAAAAACCTTTGCACAGATGTTTATAGCAGCTCAATTCATATTTGCCACACATTGAAAACAACTTTGAGGTTCTATACTGGTGAATAGTTAAACAGACTGTAGTGCATCCATACCCATGGGCTGCTACTCAGCAACAGAAAGGAACAAACTACATTCAAACAACTCTATAAATATATAGAGATCTGTGCTCATTGAAAAATCTGATCCTAAACGCTATATACTTATAATTTTGTATATGTAACCTTCTCAAAATGGCAAAATCATAGAGATGGAGCACAGAGTAGTGGTTGCCAGTAGTGAGGAGGATGGAGGGGAGGTGTGAGGTGAGCACGGTTATCACAGGGCAACAGGAGGGGTTATTTTAGTGATGAAAACGTTCTATATCTCGATGTTATCCATTCCAATATTGTGGATGGAATGTGGTACCATAGTTTTGTAAGATGTAACCAGTGCGGAAAATTGGATAAAGAACATTACATCTTTCTACTGTGTGTGTGAATCTACAATTATCTCAAAATAAAGAAATTTAATTAAAAACTATTTTCCTCAATACACCCGTTATATTCTGATGGTATTGAATCCAAACCACTATATTAAATTATCTTGTTATATAAATATATTTCTATCTATCTAGGTAGGCAGGTAGATAGATAGATATTTAATTAAATAGAAAGCTATTTATTTATTATAAGTGTGTCTTGGTTTATTTTCAGTAAAACAGCTTTATCTATTGATCAGAAGTTTTGTTAGTTTGTTTTGTTTTAATACAAGACAGTTATATAACTGCCTAGTGTTACAATGTTTGCACTGTTGCCTGGGATATTTATAAAATGGCAAACTGCATGCAACTTTTTAATGAAAAGTGTTCATTCATATACACTAAGACTTTTATGCGTGTTTTGAGCCTGTAAAGAAAATATAGTTTTTAAAATGACTTTCAGATAAAAAGCTTTCTTTGAAATATGCATATGAATAAAAGGATTAGGACTTGGTGAACCAGATGGCCAAGATGAAGTGCTACAAACAGCAGCATTTTTAGTGGTAGGAAAAAGTTTAGACATTGCTGTTCATGTCACCAATTCTGCCACAATGCTAAATAAGAAATCACTGTCACAAATTGTTACGATTATGGAGTCAAGGCATATACATTTTAAAAAGTTATCTCTGCACAGGCATTTCTGAGCTTTGATTGCTATTATTTTCATTTCATATAATGTAAATACAGGATGATTAATGTTTATTTAGGGATTGTTTTCTTGAAGTCTATTATTTGTCTTTGAATTCATGTGATGCGGCAACATTATCAAGCATCTCATCACAGCATATAAAATATGCTCGGAAACATATTGAACAGTGTATCCAATGTGCTTTTAGAAATGTTATCCCAGGCCCCAGCAACAAACTGCCTCTTGTGATAGTTTGTGCTAATCAGAAACCCTAAAACCAAGTCATCGGGAAGAATCCCTAATCACTTCAGGTCACTACAACTTTTATAAGAGTTCATTCAGAATTGATATTTGAGTTTGAGGTTAGTTGGATTGATCTTTTCTATTTTTATCGAGGACTTAAATTCTACGAGATTATATCTAATCTGTAGTATGTCTTTGAATGATCTCCTGCAAAGCTCAATTCTTCAGGCCGTATTTGGGTTGCATCAGTGTGAAAACACTGGTTACCCCTTAAAACTTTTGTATTCGGCTAGGTGAGACTTACTTTCCAGATCTAAAATGACAATTTCTCTATCTTTTATTATTTCTGGATACAGAGATTCAGTAAATTACAATCATCTTGATTAAGAAAAAAACTAAGATTAGCATTATTTCAGGCAATTACTGTCTATATTCTATTGCTTGTTTCTCTTTTCACATCACCACACATTTTATCCTCCTGGATGTTGGTAGCATTGATTTAGCTAAGATCTCGTCGCATTTAAACCATCAGAGAAAATCCCAGGCTGAGGACACTATTTCGCTTCACATGTTCTATTTGTCACCACACTATAGCAATAGATGATTAGACCGGGTTAGGGCAAATTATCCCAAATAGGGAAATATACATGATTTGTATATTTTGGCTTTTTAAAAATTCTGATCAGTCAGATTCTGAAATAAGAGATGCAAAACTGTGGCAGTTGTGGCAAAAGACAGACAGGTTATCATTTAAATTTTGAGACAGGTGTGTCTATTCTAAGTCATGTGGAAGACAAATTACCAAAAACAACAACAAAACCCCCACACTTTATCAGGTAGAGAGAAAAGTTAACAATAAACATGAGGAGAGAATCATCAGTGGAGTGAAGAAAGAAAGATAAAAATGTAAGAGAACCCTGGGGCTCTCAATTCCTATCCTTCTTTGTGATTTGTTGGGCAGTTTTGCCTAGATTCTCAAAATCTGTGTCCACCAAACTGCCCCCTTAAAATTGACTAGTTTCAGAGGATTTCCTTTCCAGGTATCTCAAACAGTCTGATTACAATGAGTATAAAATCTAAATAAAATGATGTTAGAATAGTAATCTTTGGTAGTTTTTTTTTTTTAATTAAAGTTTATTGGGGTGACAATTGCTAGTAAAGTTGCATAGGTTTCAGGTGCACCATTCTGTATTACATCATCTATATATCACATCGTGTGTTCACCACCCAGAGTCAGTTCTCCTTCCATCACCATATATTGGATCCCTTTTACCCTCATCTACCACCCCTTCCTCCCTTACCTTCTGGTAACCACTAAACTATTGTCTGTGTCTATGATTTTTCGTTTATTTGTTTGCCTTGTTCCTTTGGTAAATTTTAGAAGGCAATAATGCAAATAGAATCAGAGCAAGGATTTGATGATAAAAGTAGACAAAAGTTGCATAGCTAGGCTATCGAGTATTTGCTTTAACCAGCAAATGCTGCTTCTGTTGTTTCCAAGTAGCTCGTCTTATGTGTACAGACCTTCCAATGCTTTTACTAAGCTCATCTCTACAGCCTCACTGAGACATGAATGAAGAATGCACTGCACTGAACTGAATGGTGCGTGCTTCTGTATAAGGAAGAATAAGGAAGTAAGGGTTCCCTAAAGAGATAGCAGAAAAAAAAAAACAGTTATTTAAACACAAAAAAAATATCTTTATGCCTATAATTGTAGAGTATAAGAATAAGAGAGAAATGGAAAGTCCAAAAACATGACAACAAAACATGTTGTTATTTAAAAGACTGATAAAAAATAGAAAGCGGAACTATTGGGAGTATCAAAAAAATGTATACACATAACTTGTATTCATCTTTTGTTGTCAGTATATATTGAGTATTACAATTTTAATACAGTTTTTTCCTTTCTTAAAATGTGTATACATTTTTAGCACCCTCTGTGTATTGCGTAACTACTATGTTACTCTATGTTATATCAATATAGAAACATTTAATTTTCACTAACACTAAATTATTATACTACCCTTAGAGAAAGTGCCTAGTTGTAGAATCTAGATTTTATAAGAGACAAAAAAGACATATAAGAGCATATGAGGAACTGGTGAGAAACCAATTTGTTAATTTTTACTAAAATTTTATATAATCTAATCTTCTATTTAAATAGTCACATGTGGCTAGTGGCTGCCTTATTGGAAAATACAGCTCTTAGCTTTGGAGGTTCCCAGCAGTTCTGCAACACCTAACAAGGGACTGCTTCCATGTTTGAAAGCAAATTGCAGGTGAAGCTTCCTACAGAAAATTTGAGTAAAGTAACTTGTATTTGATACTGGGTGTTGTTGCTGAAAGAAATGTTGTCAAAACCTTCCAGAAGCCAACTACTACTTCATTGGATTCTGTTTCAACTTTGGAACTTTCTGAATCCAAAATGTCCTAGTGGGATATTTTGTAATGTTTGCATCCTAACTGAACAGGAAGATGTTGACTGAGATTTGCGTGTTCAATTTCCTCTCAGATGTTTGGCTAAGTGACTTTTTTTTTTTGTTTAAAATTTCTGCTACTGATCTAGGGAATTGTAACAATTTTGGTTCTTCACATTTTATTGACAAGTTGATATTGAACCTACTCATCTTAGGTGTTTCTTGCAATAAATGTTAACTGGTCTCTTCCTACTGATACTTATTTGAAAGAATTAGTGGCAAATTAATATGTGGTACTTTGCTTATCACAATCAAGGAGAAGCAGCTAGAGAATAGTATAAAATTTGCATGTATCATAATTATGGTTTAGAGAAATTGACTAGATATTCTTGTCTATGCCTGGCAAGTAATGCATTATGAGAAATAAATAAAATCTTTCGATTATCTATTTCACTATTATATATCTAATAATATATTTCTTTCTATGTTTCTTATCACATATAATTGGATCATGACAGATTACATTTGACATTTTGCTTCTGCTGGCCATGGTTTGCTGCTCTGGGTATAGAATAAAAGTAGCCACTAGTACTTCGTTGCGTAAGACTCTGTAAAACACCGTGCTACTGACAGGCTCATTAGTCACTGTGTGAGGGAAAAGCTATTTTTTCTCTATTTGACATGCAAAAGTAAATTGGTGCTTTCCAAAATGCCAGCCATGTTCCAATTGTAAAAAGTAAGGCCCTGAAATTCATGCTAGAGATATTTGAATGTTCACAGATGTGTATATAAACAAACACTTACACTATTACACATAACCACTAAACTGGAAAATAAAAATGGCCATTAGCTACTTAGTACCTAAAATTTATTCAATCCATGAAAATATTGACATAATTTTTAGAATTTTTCTACTGATTTTGTTAAAACTAAGGAATCGTAGGTCAAAATATTTTATGAAACAAACACAATGAACCAGAAAAAAGTGTGATGTATAATTAAGTGCAAAAAATCAGTACTGGTTAATTTGTATCATAATCATCAGAAGGTATGCATAACATTTCTAGATACTAATTGTTAAATTGAAGGAAAGTGTTCTCTGTTTAGGTCTGAAAACCTTTCTTTGATGAGTCTGTGAGCAGCACTGGGATGATTCAACATCTTTCCGTGTGGGAGGTAAGACAAGACAAGGAGGCTGCAGGACCACATCATTTTCTCGGTTGAACCAATCCATGCAAATAATTTGCTTGTTTGGTCTATTTCTGGAACATCATTTAGAAATGTACCGCATGGAGTGAAATATATTTTCCCTCAAATCAAGGCAAGATCCAAACAAAACAAAACTATTGAAGGTTAAAGAACACATTATGCTTAGAAATATGTCTGTTCCAGAATAATGGCTTAATTCAATGTTACAGTTGTCCAGAAAATTTACTGTAGATATAAGCATGCCCCCTGATGATACTAAATTAAAAATATCAGGGTCTGTTTCAATATATGAAATTTTGGAATAGAGAGTATTTTGTTTAAGACTCATACATATAAAAACTATATGTAACATATATGTAAAATTAAAATGTCTATATATTTTAGGTTTTAGAAAACGCTTATGAAAATTATTACAATTTTACTTTTTAAAAGTGAGACTCTGTTTTGCCAGTGATAATCATATGTATACATATGTACATTAGATGAATGATAGATTCTTTATAAAGAAGATAGATTTATTCTTTTTTGTCCTCTCATATCACAGAATAAAACAGCAAACACACCTTTGTTCCTCAAAGTGTCTCTGAAACAATACAGTATCTTTTTACATTCTTAAAATATATTTTATATCATTACATGTATGTCAAATTTGAAATTTTAATCCTGCATAGAATAGCTGCCTGATATTGATCTTCCAAGAAGGGTAGGTGTCAGGGGCTTATTTTACACTCAGGAAGAATTAACAAGGATTTTGAATCAGATAAAACTTTAAACACAATGTCCTTCTTTAATTTGTTATGGAAAATTCTAGAAGTAACCAAATCTCTCTGAAACTCAGAGATTGTTCTTAAAATGGGACTAATTATGCCATCTCTCACATGCTATCTGAAGATTAAATGACTATCAAATCCCCAATCAAACTTGGTATGTTAATGCTAGTTTCTTCATTTCTTCCCATAAATAGTGCCAATATAGAAGGAAAAAACAATAATTAATTTATAATCATTCTCAACAACACTTTACTTGTTTCCTCTTTTATTTATACATCTTATTTATCTCCCAATTCACTTATCAGTGCTAACTTAAATTAGATGTAAAGACTTATATCCTGATTATAGTGGATGAATACACCCACCAAATGGCTTGGGGAACAGGGGTCATTGATAGGCAGAAATAGAGGAGAGAAGATGAACACATTTAAACTTCCATAAAGCAATATGGGCTGCCAGCTACCTACTAGATGTGTTAATAAATAAATACTTTGGTATAAATAGCTGAGGACCATATGCCATAAATGCGATTGCTAGCTCTTGATTCATTAAAAGTAGATACCTGCCTTTTTCAATGAAGATGTTGGATTAAATGGTTATTAACTTAAAAATATCTCTTATATTGGTCGATAAGTCATGCTGGTCTCACATTTTATCTGACTTATAAAATTTTTAGTTATCATAATGATAATAATATAAGCAAGCCATTACATTTGAATTTTAGTTTTAAATGTTAATGCATAGATTTGTGTTAACCTCTATTTTATAGATAATTTATTTTGGCCTTATGAAATTAACTCTTACTAATGTAATTTGAATGTCTCTAAGTCATCCAAACTTGTGGTATCAGCACCAGAGACCCAACTCCTTCTCTAAAAACCCCTATTATTTTATCAGGCAAAGAAATTTAGTTTTCTTTTATCGCAGTTTCTCTAGTCTAGACTGAAAGGGTGTGCCCTTATAAACAAAAGAAGTCCATAAAGTAGTGTTCTTAAAAATGTGAGTAAAATTTTCCCAAGGTAAATTATAAAACTCAAAATTTATGGCTGAGTAATATTCCATTGTGTATTCAAGGTGGGATAAAAAAATATGGTGAATGTTTAAATTAAAAATAAATTATTACAGTAAAAGACGTATTGCCATTAATAACCCTCAAAACACCCCCCTCACTTTGAACACACTTATTCTATCATTCTTGCCACTTTCTGAAGAAGTTCTGGAAGTCCTCTTTCATGAGTGTCTTTAATTGCACTGTTGTGGCTGCTTCGATGTCCTGAATCATTTTGACTTTGGGGAAGAGCCAGAAGTGACATGGTGCCTGATCCAGTGAATAAGGTGGATGAGGACAAACTGTACTGTTTTTATTTGACAGAAATTGCTGTACCAGAAGCGAAGTGTGACATGGAGTGTTGTCATGATGGAGGATGAAGGAAGCACACTCACAAAAGAGGACTTCCAGAACTGCTTCAGAAAGTGGCAAGAACGATGGGATAAGTGTATTTGAAACAAGAGAGAGTATTTTGAGGGGGATGAAGGCAATGCATTTTTTTACTGTAATAACTCTTTTTAATTTAAACATTCACCATATTTGCTTAATCACCTCTGATATACCACATTTTCTTTATCCAATCATCTATAGAAGAACACGTTGGTTATCTCCATGCCTTAGCCATTGTGAAGAGTGCTGCAATGAACATAGAGGTACATATATCTTTACAGATAATTTTATTTTCAGATTTTTGGGGTAGATACCCAGAAGGGGGATTGCTGGGTTGTATGGTTTTTCTTTCTTAATTTCTTGATGAACCTCCCTACTGTTTTCCATAGCAGCTATACAAGTTTGCATTTCTACCAGCAGTGTATGAGGGTTCCTTTTTCTCCACAATCTCTCGAACACTTTGATTACTTGTCTTGTTAATAATAGCCATTCTCACAAGTGTGAGGTAATATCTCATTGTGGGCTTGTTTGGCATTTCCCTAATAGCTAGTGAAGTTGTACATTTTTATTTTTATTTTTTTATATATCTGTTGTCGTTTGTATGTCTTCTTGAGAGAAGTGTCTGATTATGTCCTCTGCTTGTTTTTTTTTTTTGTTTTGTTTTGTTTTTAAATTGGATTGTTTGGTACATATATACAATGGCATATTACTCCTCCATAAGAAAAGATAAAATACTGCCATTTGTGATGACATGAATGGGTTGTGAGGCTACCATGCTAAGAGAAATAAGTCACACATAAAGAGTCAAGAATCATTGATTTCACACATATGTGGGATATAAAACTGAAAGCAACAAATGCATAAGACAAACAAACAAAAAAACAGAAACTGATAGGCACAGACAACAGTTTAGTGGTTACCAGAGGGTGATGGGAGAGGGAGTTGGTAGAAGAGGGTAAAGTGGATCAAATATATGGTGATGGAAGGAGAACTGACTCTGGGTGCTGAATATACAATGAGATACATGAATATAGATGATGTACTACAGAATTATACAATTGAAACCTGTATAATTTTACTAACCAATGTCACCCCCAAAAAATTAATAAAAATTTTTAAAAAGTCCAAACTAATAATGAATAACAACATTCCTTCTGGCTATCTGATAATTAAAAACAACCTAATGTTTGTGAAAAATTGTATACTGACAGAGGGCTTTCATAAACATCAACCCATGTGATTCTCAGAAACCAAACGAGAGGCAGAGTGATCTGTGCACAGAGAGGAGAGCTGAGGATGAGAGAGGCTAAGCAACTTTCCCAAAGTATATAGCGCCAATTGGCTTTTTTTATTTCTATCTAGGTCTTTTTTATATATGTCACTTAAGCCAAAAAAGTTCATTTCAATCTTCAAATGCAATCTGTTAGGGTTGGAGTCTGAGCTGCTTATGGTTATGCTCTTCATTACTGGGGGCACCAAAAAACATACACACATGACTTGTATTTATCTTTTGTTATCAGTATATATTGTTTTTTGTGTTTCTTTTTTAATTTTATTATTTTTTAAAATTTATTGGGGTGACAATTGTTAGTAAAATTACATAGATTTCAGGTGTACAATTCTGTATCACATCATCTATAAATTACATTGTGTGTTCACCACCCAGAGTCGGTTCTCCTTCCATCACTATATTGTTATTACCATTTTGTTACAGCTTTTTCCTTTCTTAAAATGTGTATACGTTTTTTTGGCACCCTCTATATTATCTCTATAGAGATTAGAGATTATGGAGGGAACACATAGAGGTAAAAACAAGAGGTGGACTTTAACTCTAGTTCTTTCTAAATCAATATCTGCTGGTATCCTTCTCAAGTTTGGGACTATGAACCAAATCTTTCTCCATTTTCAGTAAAACTAATATCATGTTAATCATAGACACCTGAGATAAATGCAAGGCTTTACTGTGGTGATACATTTTTTGAAAGTGTTTAGCAATGCTTAACAGATTGTTGATATTCAATAAATTATGTCTATTCCTTTTTTGGATGATCAGGTGGGTTTTTAAAAATTTTATTCTGTTAATATGATGTATTATACTGATAGATTTTGGGATGATAAAACATCCTTGCATTCTTTGGACAAATCTCATTTTGTTGTGCATAAAACTCTTTTTATATGTTGCTGGATATGGTTTGATGATTTTTTGTGTTTATATTCATAGAGATATTTGTCTGCAGTTCTCTGCTGATGAATTGTTGTCTGTGATGAACTTTTTTGTCCCAAAAAAGTTGTCTGTTTTGGGAATTAGAATAACACTGGCCTCATAAAATGAGTTGAGAAGTATTCCCTCTCTTCTATGTTTTTGGAAGAGTTTGCAAAGAATTGTATTAATTCTTTAACTTCTTGGTAAAAAAAATCCAGTAAAACCATGTAGACATAGACTTTTTTTAATAATAGTCATTTTGATTATTAATTAAAAATCTTTCATTTTAATGTCTATTCAGATTTTCTATTTCTTCTTGATTCAGCTTCAGTAGTTTATGTTTTTCTGGGAATGTATTCATTTTATCTAACTGATGCAAGATGTTTACATACAGTTGTTTGTAGTGTTCTCTTATAATGCGTTTTATTTTTGTAAGGTCTCTAGTGATGTTCCCCCTTTTTAAATTCTGATTTCAGTAATTTCTGGACTTTTCAAAGAAACAAGATTTTTGCTGATTTTCTCTGTTATTTTTCTATTATCTATTTTGTTTACTTCCTCTCTAACCCTTATTATTCTTTCCTTCTATTGGCTTTGGTTTAGTTAGCCCTTCTTTTTCTAATTTCTTAAGTTGGAAGCTCAGGCTACAGATTTAAGATTTTCTTCTTTTTTAATACAGATATCTATAGCTCAAATTACTTCTAATTATTACTTTAGCTACATTCCATAAGTTTGGTAGGTTGTCTCCTTGTTCATTCATCTCAAAGCATTTTCTGTTTCTCTTCTCATTTCTCCTTTACCACCATTAGGATGAAAGCTCTTAGGTATAATGAATAGTGATAATAGTGGTAGTTATAATATTGGCATTTATTAAGTGCCATCTACTATCAGACACAGTATTAGGTCCTTTTTATATAATACAGCAGTTCCTTAAATCAACTATGCCAAGCAGGTAGTCTCAAGATCACCATTTTCAGAATGAAGGAAATGCAATGCAGAGAGAATAACCAAATGATCCAGAGCCACATATAAAAGGTTACGGAGCCAGTGTGACAGTTCTCTCTGTCATACCTAAGCTGGTGTTTTTCTTAAATTCTCAAGAGATTTTTAAACCTACATGCTCATTAAAACCTCCTGAAGAAACTTATTAAGTGTTGCTGTATTGATTATCATTCATAGCCAAAGACATAGTGAATAAGGATATAGAAGATAAACGTCATATTCCATAAGCTAAATGATCTATTATCTACCTAATTTCCTAACCTCTTCAACCTCTTCTCCTAAGCCCCAACTTTGATACTTATAATATTAAATTCCTTTCACTACCCTGAACATGTGACAACCTCACAGTATTTATTCTTTTCTGTATGTTTTCTACATCGTGTAGGATGCCTCTATTGAATTTATACTCTGATTATTTTTTATTTTATTCTATTTATCTTAATCATCACTTCCCCATGGGAAAATATTTTATTTTCATTTTTTAATTTACAATAATTTTATTATTGGCTATAATTATATATATGTATATACGTGTGTATATACGTACACACATATATACATTTATAACTAATTATGTTATCAAATATGTTATCAAAACTTATACCCAACCCTGCACAATACAATTTTTATAAATATATATATACATATACATATATATATATATATCTTCTTATACTAATTACAATTGACTTTTTATTTCCTTAAATTCAGTGTTTCCCTTTGTGCTATTACCTCCCATAGTCCCTGCCCTTAGAAGGCATTTCATTAACGTCATGTATAAATAGATTAATGATATAATAGCATCAATTAATGTTTAAATATTTTAACATTCTAGTAGATATGGATTAATTCTTCAATTCTTTGAAAGACAGAACTAAAATTAACTCATGTTTAACTTTGCTGTCAAATAAACCTACCTAAGTAAAAATTCATGACTTGGTAATTTTTTTTACCACTCTCTGTGATTTTTATTCTTCACAATGACTTCTCTCAGAACTAGAAAGAATTAAACTGGATGTTAATAATCAATCTCATTTTCTTATTGGACCTAGTATTTGGGTTTTAAAAATGCTACAGAATGATGAAAGCAGAGAAGCTGAATCAAATTTTAAATAATCTCATGTATAAATTTAGCAGAGCTTGGTGTTTCATGGTCTCCCTCTTTGTTATTTATATTCTTTCTCTGTCGCTAAAAAAAACTCAAGAAGATTCAACATGGCAGAGTAGGTAATCACTGTGCATGCTTCCTTTCAGGAACACATTAAAATTACAACTAAATTATAGAACAATCAACCTGAGAATCATCGAAATCTGGCTGAACAGAAGTTTTACAACTAATGATAAAAGAAGAAGCCACATGGAGACTGGGAGGAGGGGCAGAGACGTGAAACAGACTGACCCCAAACCCCCATGTGGCAGTTGAGAATCAAGAGGGATATCTTGGCTGCAGAGGTTCCCCCCAGAGGATCAATAGACCTCATGCCCACACCAGGCTCCCCAGCCCAGAGTCCTGGTGCCAGGAAGAGGAGCCCCGACAACATCAGGCTGTGAAAAACAGTTGGGATTCTGACTATCTGGGTCAGATGGAAGGCTGTGGGAAACCCAGACATCCTCTTAAGAGGCCCATGCACAGGCTGTAGCAACCACAGGCACTCACCCTGAACTCCAGCAGGAGGACAGTGACTCAGGGGGTTGTTGGGGGTATATGGGGGACAGAACTGGTGAGTGGCTTCCTAACAAGAGCTGGAGGACAGTTGCCATTTTCTCTGTGTGGGGACCTTCTTCCATGCAGTCAGCAGGTGGGTGCCATCTTTTCAGTGTCGAACCTTCCCCCAACACAGCCAACTCTGAATCTGTTTGGCCTGGTGAGCTCCCCGGGGACCCCACCCCACGCAACTCCCCCAACACTGGAGGCATTTTCTCTTCAGCTGCCAGCCCCAGTGACATTGAACTTTTCTTGGAAAATTATCAGAGTCCAAGGGCCACAGGTAGGTGATGACTGGCCTCGGTGTGCAGAGCCTACATTAGTTTGACGACCACAACTCTTCCCACTCTAGTGACTCCCTGAGACCCTCCATCACCCAACTTGCATATCACAGGCTTTATTAGTGTCTGAACCTTAAAGGAGCCAGCAGGTGGCAGCAGGCCTCAGGTTGTCCTAGCTTTTTACAGAGCTACCCCAAGCCTGGTACTGGTTCGCAGAGTGGCCTCTCCCACATGACTCCAACTTTAGCACAGGCAGGGAACAAATACAAATTGCTTAGTAGCTACTACCAGGTAGTCCCCACGTGGTCACAGGCAGTGGGTGACCTGAGACTACACCAGAGCCCCTCCCAAGAGGCCCCAGTACCAATATACTTGGAGGTTGGCTTCAGACCACAGCAGAGCACCACCCAATTAGCCCCACAAGTGGCATACACAAAAGGCAGTCTCCACAGACACCAGAGTTTGCCAGGAAAAATCTCACTCAGTGAGGTAAGCCTCCCTCAAACCAGCTCAAAAGCTGTGAAAGTGGCCAAACACCACAGCCGATCAGCCTGAGGGTCAATGCACCCACTGATGCGCCATTAGCAATCAAGACTCAACTAAAACAAAAGGGGACACAAAACCCACATGGGTACATTGCTGGAGGACCCAGTGCTGATGACCAGGGAGTCTGTGCCAGGGCCCCATAGGGCATCTGTTGCATAAGGCCACCTGACCCAGACTAGGAGACATAGATGTACCTAATACATAGAAACAAAGAGAGGGGCAGCCAAAATGAGGAAACAAAGAAATATGCCCCTAATGAAGAACAAGGAAAAACTCCAGAAAAATAAAAACAAGTAAACAAAATGGAGGTAAGCAATCTACCAGAGACTGAGTTCAAAACAGTGGCTATAAGGATGCTCAAGGAAATTGGCGAGAACTTCAACACAGAGATAACAAACATAAAAAAAGACACAGAAGCCATAAGAAAGAACCAATCAGAAGTGAAGAATACAATAAATGAAATGAAAAATGCACTAGAAGGAATCACCAGCCGATTAGATGAATCGAAGGTTTGAGAACCTATTTGAAGAAATAATGACTGAAAACTTTCCTAACCTGGCAAAGGAAACAGACATACAAGTCCAAGCAGCACAGAGAGCCCCAAATAAAATGAACTCAAATAGGCCCACTCCATGACACATTCTAATTAGAATGGCAAAAGTTAAAGAAAAAGAGGGACTCCTAAAAGCAGCAAGAGAAACACAACTAATAAATTATAAGGGAGCCCCCATAAGACTGGCAGCTGATTTCTCAACAGCAACTTTGCAGGCCAGAAGGGATTGGCACAAAATACTCAATGTGATGAAAAGAAAGGACCTACAACCAAGGGTGCACTATGCAGCAAAGCTATCGTTTAAAATAGAAGGACCAAGTGTCTTACAAACGCTACCTACAAGAAAGAGACTCACTTCAGATTGAGAGACACACACAAATAGAAAGTAAAGGGATGGAAAATGATATTTCATGAAAATGGAAATTAAAAAAAAACAAACAAATCCAAAACTCTGGTAATAATACCTATATTAGACAAAATAGACTTTAACACAAACGCTATAACAAAAGACAAAGACGGGGCCAGTATTCCCACTTCTGGGTATTTATCGGGGGAAAAAAAAATTAGTTGAGGGGACATGTGCATCCATATGTTCATTACAGCATTGTTTACAGTAGCCAAGATGTGGAGGCAGCCCTTTCATTGATGGAAGAATGAATAAAGAGGAGATGGTACATATATACAATGGAATATTTCTTGGCCATGGAAGGGAATGGGTTCTTTTCATCTCTGGCATCATGGATGGACCTGGAGGGTATTGTGCTGAGTGGAGTCTCAGCCAGAGAAAGACAGATGCAATGTGATTTCACTTATATATGGAATCTAAAGAACAAAATAAACAAACAAAACAGAAACAAACTCGTAGATACAGAGAACATTTTGACGGATGCTGATGGAAGGGAGGGAGTGGGGCTGGGTGAAAAAAGGGAAACAGATTAAGAAGTACAAATTGATTATTAAAAAGTAGTTATGGGAATATAGCGTACAGAGTAAGGGAAATGGTCAATAATATTGTAATAACTATGTATGGTATCAGATGAGTACTAGATTTGTTGGCGTGATAGATGGGAAGGGGTTGGGGGACAGGGTGAAAAGGTGAAGGGATTAAGAAGTACAAATTGGTAGTTACAAAATAGTCATGGGGATTTAACGTGAAGCATAGGGAATATAGTCAATGATACGGTAATAATTATGTATAGTGTCAGGTGGGTACTAGACTAATTGGGGATCATTTAATATGAAATAATATTGAATGTCAGCTGTAATTGAAAAATTAAAGGGGGGGGAAGGTGAACCGAAATAAGAGGTCCAAATTTCAAGGTATAAAACAAACAAGTCATGGTAATGTGAAATGCAACATAGAGAATATAGTGACTAATATTGTGATAGAGTGGTATGGTGTCAGATGGTTGCTGGATTTATCATGGTAATAATAACTTATTTAGGTATATAAATATTGAATAACTATGGTGTACCCCTGAAACTAGTATAATATTCTATTTTAGCTGTATTTTTAACAAAAAAAAAAAATCTTAAAAAACAACCTCCTACATTAAAACAAACAAACACACTTTTCATAACTTTCATAATTGGATATGCTAAATAATTTCATATAGGTATGTTTAAAATTTATTCCAAATGAATGGGCTCTATAGTGGTGTGCACTGTTTATTTTTATAATGAAAATAAATCAGCAGAACTCCTTTATCTGGCATAGCCTTTTCCCTTCTTGAAAAGAGTACTTTGTTATGAATGAATGCCTTTTGGATTAAGTTCAGGACTGAGCTGTTTTCAGAAAATTACTTCCATTTTGGCTGACATCCCAGGGGTATTGGCACATTGTAATGACATTGTTGTACACGGACTACCCATATTTTTTCATGATCAACAATTCTGGCATCTATTTAAATGTCTTCAGCAACCTCCTCTCATCCTTATCCTACAGAAAATAGCATTTTTGGAATTTCCAAAATTTATTGTGTATGTGTGTGTTGTTGTTGTTGTTGTTCCCCCTGTGTTCTCCCACTGCAATTTAATAGTCTAATATGTAAACCATTTTTTTTTCTGTCATCAATTCAAGGTAGTGGAATGTTTTTCCTACTTTACTTTTTAAGTTTATTTAATTTGTTCTTTCCTGCTATGAATTTTCTTTTTTAAAGGCAGGCCTTATCTTTCATTTTTTTCATACATGCATGGCACTCAAATTCTGAGGCTATAGTTACCATTAGCAACTCTCTCTTTTTTAATACTTTATATGAATAACCCATAAATCATACAATGCCTTGACATCAATCATGTTCCCCAAATTGTACAACTCTATAGAGAACCACTTTCTTTCCAGCAGTTTCCTGGAAACAGGAAGAGAATATCATGGACTGGCAAAGGCTCCCCAAATTTTAAGTTACATTAAGGTTAACTGGGTAATTTTCTGAAAAAGTGGATTCTTGGGGCCTGTTCCCAGAGATTTGGTTTCTGAAGTTCTGAAATTAGGTACAGTTACTGGTAGCTCAACAGATATTTCTGATACAGGACACATGAGTTTTTCTATTATATTATGCCAGTGACTCAAATTGTGTTACATCTGTTGTCTCAGGTCTTACAAGGGGTCATTCTTCCTGAAATCTCTAGTGTCTTGCTTGCTTTTAAATTTTTATATACTCACTCATATAATTTGTTGTACATTTTATTCATGAGACAATGTCATGGGATTATTTCAAAATTAGCTGTAAACCTTCCATTTGTCACTTTTCTGCTGTCTGCATGACTAACTGATGTCAGTGTTTGTAGAGCTAAGATTTGCCTACAACTCTAATGGGAGGGAAAATGGTTATAAATTGCAACCGCCAAAGACAGTCCCTGAAAAACAGCTATAAATTACAACAGCCAGAGATGGTGCTTGAATATCACGTTGTGACTGTCACACTTAAGCAGCTCATTTTCATCATTTAAAGTTTAGGAGACATGAAGGATTCAGGATTGGTTCTTAAATCATTATTTTGGATGTAAAAATAAAATCTATGGACATAGGACTGTTTTAGGTTAAAGTTGATAGGATTGCCTTTCATACACTTAGATATTCTAAATGTTGGAAATTTCCTTTCTTTGTACAGGTCAGGCAGATGGCTCCCGGCACCCAGATGTTTGGGAAAACCTTTTACTAAGAAATCCCATTGCGTAACCATGCTCAATTCCCATTTGGGGATAAAAGGGAGTGGTGTTTCAAATCTCTTTTCTTTGTGTGAATGATATGGATATTAACTAATTTTCATCTTGGAAGGCAGAGAAGACTCTAGGAAAACAGAAGGCAAACCAGACAACAACAGGAAAGAAAAAAGGCTAATGTTAAGCCAATGACTATAAAGCTACATAGAGTGTGGATGAGAACAGAAGTCAAAGTGGTACAGCTAAGGGAGCCTGATGTCCTGAATTAAAGGGCACAATACGTACAGTATACCGATACCTGGAGATCAAGTTCAGGATTGAATGGAATGTGGCTTTATCTCAAGGAACATGGTATAAAAATTCCTCTATTTCCTCTCTCTCTCTGTCTCTCTCTCTCTGTCTCTCTCTCTGTCTCTGTCTCTGTCTCTCTCTCTCTCTCTGTCTGTCTCTCTCGCAAGCTCACTTGCTCGCTCTTGCTCTCCTCTCTCTCTTTCTCTCTCATCAATATCTTTAACTCTTCCATTTTCCTTTTGCTGTATTTCAAATTAGTGGAAGCTCCTTCAATCTGAGATAAAACTGATTTATTGGTCCTTAACTCACTTTTGGTAGGAGTTAAAAACTCGTTTCTAAAGGTATTTAAAATAAAATTTCAACAAAAAAAAATGTTAAAATTCTGAAATCTATCAGTTTTACTCCTATCTTACTCCTGAATATAATAGTCCAACCAGAATAATAAATAGAGTTTGGAAAAATTAACCAAGGTTAGATGAGAAAAAATAAATATTTTTTACTCATTACATATATATTCACCCTATTGGTAGTAATAAGCAAAATTTTAGTAAATTTAGTAACTATTCTGTAGTGTTTAAAGAAGGATATATGATAGACATGTTTAGTTTGACTTAATATGTTAGCATGCAAAATTTATACTTTCCTGGCATTTATTAAAATATCAATTTAATAATTACCTAAATATTATTTGGTTAATCCCATATCACTCCCCCCAAATTCTGATACCTTAGCAGCATGTTGGTTTGCGTGTGTGTGTGTGTGTGTGTATTTGTTGTGCTATTTCTTTATTCCAAGAAACCAACTAGAGACTAAGACATCTGAGTTCCACAATTAATAGTTGTTAATTGAATGACTGAATTCAATTAACAATTAAATTCAATTAACAATTCTCTAATTCACTATGTTTTCTTTCCCATCTAAGTAACGCATATGCTCATTTAAAGCCACTAGTATATCTCCATAGGGCAATTTAAATCCTGCCACTTCGAATTCAGCTATGTAGAACAATATAAAGTATAAAATTGATAAAAACTGAATAAGTAAAGTTGAAAATTATAAAGATGTAAATGACATGCCCAAGTATTCTTTCACACAAGGAATATAAATGTTGTGACAAATCATGTTCAGTGTATTACTTTAGCTAAGAGAGAAACACATTTCATCTTGTAATCCAGGATAACTAAATGTCCAAATACTGTGCCTGATAGAAATTAGAGGATCTAGGAGTGGAACTGAAACAAGATTTGAAATGTGTTGTGAGAAATTAGTTTATGGGGGATTTTTCTAATCATTGGGCATGGAAAGTTGTCAGCAGAGCATTCATTGTTATTAAATCCTACTCAAAATTGAGGTTGATTTCAATCAGATAATAAAAAGTAAAACTAAGGGAGTGAGTCTCCCATACTCCCTCTTTGACAAAGTGGTTCGTGACTATTACCTATTCAAACAGTAATAGATGTTAGATCTTTCAAGAATATTGCTTATTCAAATAGTAATGAAGGGTTAAACACTTCAATTAAAATTTAAAAACTGGATATATTAACACATATATAAGGGTAAAGGGGGAGGGGTGGTAAATGAGGGTAAACGGGGTCAAATATATGGTGATGGAAGGAGAACTGATTGGGTGGTGACCACACAATGTGATATACAGATGATGTATTATTGAATTGTACACTTGAAACCTATGTAATTTTACTCACCACTGTCACCCCAATAAATTGTAATTTTTTTTAAAAAATGTTTTTTTTCCTCTAATTTGAAAAAAATTCCAATCATTTGAAACTTGTTAGGAATATAAAAAAAGGTAAGCTAATGAAAATGAAAATAAATTTATATCAACAATGCTATAGGAGAAACTATTTTTATTTTTTTCTGCCAAAAATATTTTACTATGTTGTCACCTAAAAGTCGGTTAAAAAAATATGCAAGCAAAAATAAAAGGGAAAATGTGTTCTAGAGATGTGTTCATTCAGTTAATTCATGAAAATATTTTACTATTTTTCCACCTATTGTGGTGTTTTGGGAATTTGTCAGTTTTGTAAAATTTTTAATTTGTCGTGATTTATTTCCTTATTCTAAAGAAATAGAATTTCATTATAAGTTTCATCCATTTCAACACCTAGTTTTTTCATATGTAATTAATTTTTCTTAAAGACTTGCTATAAATTTTGTAAGCTTCAGGTCCCAAAATACCTACATGCATCCCAGGTTACCAGGATTTATAGAATTTCAATTGTACAAGTGTGGTAATTACTCACTGGCAGGGAGGCATGTAGAATTTTAGTAGCCTCATCAGACTAATACAATTGGAACCATGTCAGAAGCATAGCTTAAAAAAATAATAATAATAATAAAAAATTAGAGGCTGCAATGGACTGAATATTTACATTCCCCGAAACTTACATGTTGAAATTCTAACCCCAAAAGTAATAGTATTAGGAAGTGAAACCTTTGAATGGTAATTAGGTCTGGATGGTAGAGCTCTCATGAATGGCGTTAATGACCTTATAGAAGAGACTCCAGAGAGCTCCCTCACCCCTTCTACCGCTATGAGGAAGGTGGTTCTCACCAGACATCCCATCTGTTGGTGTCTATTTCTTGGCACGTCCCAGCCTCCTAAACTATGAGAAATAAAATTTGGTTATTTATAAGCCACTTAGTCTATGGTATTTTGTTATGACATCCCAAACAGACAAAAATAGAAGAGATTCAATAGAGTGGGGTCAAGAATGTAACACAGGGTAAAAATAAGAATTGAATGGAGTTGAAGAGTTTCAAAAAACATCTTAGAAATGAAGTAGGTGGGAAAATAGGAAGATGCCTTTGGAGGTGACACTACACACACTAGTGATAAAGCACATTACAAGAGTGGGGACATTTCTAAGAACGAGTGAAGGAATAGAAGCTATATTGTAAAAATTTGAAGAGAAAATAAATTTTAGAAGGAAGTTAATATTATTTAAAGTGGATTAGCAGTAAGATGAGGGATGGAATAGGTGATAGTTGAAGATGAAGTAAAACTGAAGAAAGATTTTTGTTACTTTTAAAAGGCAATTTTGTTGTTTAATATGCAATTGAGTATGTGTGTAACATAACATTCACTTTGTACAGCAGATCCTCAAATAATGTAGCTCAGTTCAATGTTGTTTTGTTACAACTTCGATGAGGAAAATAAAAATCATTCAGGGCCAGGGCCACCGTGTGATGTTTGCACGCTCTCCCCATGTGTGCATAAGCTTTCTTAGGGTCCCCCAGGTTCCTTCCACATCCCAAAGATATACACTTAATGGAATGGCATGTCTATACTGTCCCAATCTGAGTGAGTGTGGACGTGGGTGTGAGTGTCCCTGCAATGGGCCCTTGCACCCTGACCTGTTGGGAGATGCATGATCTTGAACTGGAATAATCAGGTTGGAAAAGAATGATCTTACTTGTTTTTATCCATCTTTCTTAAATGTATGCATAGTTCACATTTACATTTATTTCTATGTTTATTATTAGGAGTGCTTTGGGTCTTTATTTAGAGGTTTGGTTATATCTTTGTGACCAGAAACATGCCCTTGGAAGTTAACTCTTGTTTCTATCAATTTGCTTATGGTAAAATGGTTATAGTTATTTTGCTTAAAGTCACAGTTTTCAAAAACTTATTCAGAATGTTAAGGGAGAATTACACCCCTCCTCCTTTAGATCGTATCTCCATGTCCTTAGCTCTTACCCACTGTGGGATTCCTCAAACATGACTTCCATACTTGTCATTTATTAACGTAAATTTATCAAGGTCACTCCTAACATTAATCTTTCTAAATCCAATGGAAAAATTTCCAAGTTTCATACTTTCTGACCCCACAATACCATTGTGCTAATGACACTCTCATTCTATAAATAATGTCTATCTTTGCTGACAAAAGCACCATAAGTGCTGGTTTTCCTCTGACTTAGACAAGTTTATAGGCTCAGCCTCCTCTAACCAGCCACTAAGCGTTGAGGTTGCTGGAGACTCTGAACCAGACCCCTTCTGGTATGACTGTACCTCTCTGTTCATTCTCATTGCTATGATTACCACCTAACCATGAATGACACACATGTTCATGTCTCTTGAAAAAAACATCTTCACTGTGCTGCACTTGCCTGCTTAACATTTTTGCAAATGTCAGACTGAACTCCTAATCCTTACAAATTGCTTCCCAAGTACGGCTTGTTCATTTCTAAGAATGTAATTAGCTCCATTCGGAAACTTAACCTATGAAATCTATATAAGCCAGAAAACCAAGTGTCACTTTTGATGATGCTTCTCTTTCTTTTATCCTCTCAGAACCAATCTATTAATAGGGTTTAGCTATTTTTCCCCAAAATATATCCTAACTCTATGTATTTCTTTCCGTATGTATTGTTACTTCTCAAGTCCAATTGTCAGTCATCTGCATATGCGTTAGCCTCCAACCTAACTTTTTCCCATGTATTATGCCCAGAGTGGGTATTTTGAAAAACCAATCTAAGTATGATTTTTAAAAACATTTTAAAGCTTTCAATTGCTATTAGAATAAAACCCAAAATACCCATAGTAAAAAATGTCATGTGAAGTCTGAATTGTGCCTACATGTACAGTTGGGTCTTTTACCATTCACAGCCTTAGATTGTGTGCTGAAGCCACATAACCTACATTTAGAATTACTTCACTCCTGCCACAAGGACTTACACATTATGTTATTTCAGTCTAAAATGTTCATCATCCTTTGCTTAATGAACTCCTACCAATGTGTCATATCACTGATTCCATTAGTTACATCATATTATATTATTATAGTTTTAAAGATATATAGATATATAGCTATATAGTGGAATATATGCAGCTAGTTTTATGTCCTTATAAGAATAGATTACAGATAAATATATAGATAGATAGATAGATAGATAGATAGATAGATAGATAGATAGATAGATAGAAATGGATTGATAGATAAATGTAGATATATTCCTTTATAGAAATAGAAGGGATTACAATTATGGGACATAGAAGGGATTACTGGCCCTAAGAAATTATGCCAGAAGCTTTGCACCCATTTCAAAAATATAGATAGTATTTTAAAAAAGAGATAAGTTAAACATTCATATCATTTTAGAAAGGCATAATAACCTCTCCTTTTTCTGGACGGTCAGCTATTACACACTCCAGAAACCAACTTGTAAGCTATAGTCAACCAATCATCACTGAGCAGCGGCCCAGGACCATTCGGTTGCTGAACTGTCTCAAATACATATTTGAGGCAAGTCACATAAGTCATTCTACCGTGAGAATGAAATCTATTCTCTGCAGTTCCTGAACTTCCCTTCCATAAAGAAACAATGCCCTCCCCACTACCAATGATACAAGAGACTGTGTGGATTTATGCACAATTAATTTATTTACACTACTTCCTATCAATTTGAAGATAAGACACAATAATTCTGAAGCATCAGGTAATTTTCCAAGTTTTTAATTTTTTTTTTTACTTCTCCCCACATAGACATTGCTGGGCTTATGCTTATTTATGTTTCATTCACTACACAGACCTTTTTGTAATTTCACCAGAGGGTTTCACTATATCATGTGTAAAATCACATAAAAATTCCATTACATGGTACACTCTCAAAAACTGTAATTTATTACTACTTGACAGCACTAGAAATATCAAGCCACTTTTAAATGTAATAAATAGAATCTATATACAATACATATACCTCTGTACATTTCTAAGATGTTTAGGAAATATGAAACTTAATTTAATAGATCAAAAGCCAGAATAGGTAAGTGGGACTTGCTTGACCATTAAGAATCGCAGATTTCCTAAAATTGCTATTCTCAGGAAACAGTTAAATAAAGTAATTTATGGAAGGGGGAAGAGACACATAAGAATCATGAAGAAATTGTTAGCATGTTGTCTCAAATTTTCTAAATTTGACAAATTCTTATTAAAGTAAATTCATTATAAATCTCTTCTTTTAAGTTTACCAGTTTATAGAGGAAAAAATCATCCTAATAAGCAAGGAATACCTTTAAGCCATTTAAGTTATCTGTACTAATTAAGGAGTTACTCTTCCAAAGACATTTTATAAGGCCAGTATTACCCTGACACCAAAACCAGACAGTATGCCACACATGCACACAAAACATTACAGGTCAATATCCGTAATAAACATAGATGCAAAAATACTCAACAAAATATTAACAAATCTATTTCAGCAATACATTAAAAGGGTCATACACCATGATCAAGTGGGGTTTTATTCCAGAGGTGCAAGGATAGTTCAACATCCACAAATCAATGAATGTGAAACACCAAAAGGAAGGATAAAAATCATATGATCATTTCAAAAAATGCAGAAAAAACATTTAACAAAATTCAGCATTCAATTATGATAAAAACTCTCAAAAAAGGCGGTATAGAGGAATGTACTTCAACATAATAAGGTTATATTTGACAAACACACAGCTAACATCATACTCAATAACAAAAAGTTGAAAGGCTTTTTTTTTTTGTTTGTTTGTTTCTTGCACTGAGGCTTTTTCTCTAAATGAAGAAAAAGACAAGAATGTTCACTCTCACCACATGTATTCAACAGTATTGGAAGTCTTAGCCAGAGTAATTAGGCAAGAAGAAGATTTCAAAGGCATCCAAATTAAGAAGGAAAAAGTAAAACTGTCCCTATTTGCAGATGACAAGATAGCCTCAAAAAGAAAAACACACAAACAAACAAACAAAAAACTAGATACAAAATCAATATGCAAAAATCTTTTGCATTTCTTTTCACTAATAATGAACTCTTGGGGAGAGAAATTAAGAAATCTCTCCCATTTACAATCAAATCAAAAATAATAAAATACCTAGTAGTAAATTTTACCAAGGAGGTGAAAGACCAGTATATTGAAAACTACAAAACATTAGTGAAAGAAGGCACAAGTAAATAAATGGAAAGATAGGTTGTGCTTATGGATTGGAAGAATTAATATTGTTAAACATATTTATACTACCCAAAACAATATACAGATTCAATGAAATCCCTATCAAAGTTCAAATGTGTTTTGTTTTTTTTTTTTCCTGAAATAGTTCAAACAATCCTAAAATTTCTGTGGAACCACAAAATACCCCAAATACCCAAAGCAATCTACAGAAAGAAGAACAAAGCTCGGAGCATCATGCTCCCTGATTTTAAACTCTATTACAAAGCTATAGTAATTAAAACAGTATGGTTTCAGCATAAAAACAGACACATAGATCAATGAAGCATAACAGAGAGCACAAAAATAAAACCTTTTATATACAGTCAATTAATTTACAACAAAGAAACCAAGAATATAATGGGAAAAGGACAGTCTATTCAATAAATGGTGTTAGAGAAATTGGACATGCACAAGAATGAAACTGGACCACTATCTTACACCATACAGACAAATAACTCAACATGGATTAAAGACTTGAACATAAGACCTAAAAGCATAAAACTTGTAGAAGAAAACATAGGCAGTATACTCCTTGACATAGGTTGGCAATGATTTATTTATTTATTTTTTTTAATTTGACACCAAAAGCAAAAACAACAAAAGCATAAATAAACAAGTGGGGATATAGTAAACTAAAAGCTTCTGCACAGCAAGGGAAACCATCAACAACATGAAAAGGCAACCTAGTGAATGGGAGAAAATAATTGCAAACCATATATCTGATAAGGGGCTAATATCCAAAATATATAAAGAACTCATATAACTCAATAGGAAAAAACAATCTGATTAAAAAATGGACAGAAGATCTAAATAGATATTTTTGCAAAGAAGACATACAGATGACAAACAAGTACTTGAAAAGATGCTCTCAACATCATTAATCATAAGGAAATGCAAATCAAAACCACAATGAGATATTACCTTACACCTGTTAGAATTGCTGTTATCAAAAAGACATGAGATAGCAAGTGTTGGTGAGGATGTGGCAAAATGGAACCTCTGCACATTGTTGATGGAATCACTATGGAAAACAGTATAGAGGTTCCTCAAAAAAACAAAAATAGAATTATTACCTGATCCAGCAATTCCATTTCTGGAGATTATCCTAAGAAAATAAAAAACACTAATTTGAAAAGACATATGCACCCCCATGTTCATTGCTGCATTACTTACAAAAGACAAAATATGAAAACAAACTAAATGTCCATAAATGGATGAATGGATAAAGAAATTTTGATATCTGTATCTATATCTATATCTATATGTATATCTCTCTGTATACACATGAATATTATTGAGCCATAAAAAAGTAAAAACCTGTCATTTGTATTGTGATGAACCTTGAAGGCTTTATGCTAAGTACAGTCAGAGAAAAATAAATACTGTATGACCTCTATCATATGTAAAATTGAAAAAAATATATATTCAAACAAGCTCATAGATACAGAGTACAGATTGATGGCTGCAAAAGGGTGGTTGGGTGGTGGAAGAAATGGGTAAATTGTTGTTGTTTAGTTTAAATAAATTGAATAAAATTAACAACAAAAAAAGAAAAGTAGCCACAAAGTCACATATAAAACCTATTTCATGTGATGCACGATACAATTTTACCTATATAATTTATCCTTGAAAAATCCATGTAGACATTCCCCTTAGTCCTGCAATTAGCATATTTAAAAATACTTGCACAATATATTCCACATTTGACTATCGTATTTCCAACCTAACTCTTCTGTTACTTTCAACTCTGATTTACTAAATAAGGAAATATTTTCCTAAATAGTTTTAAATTATTAATTTGATATCATGGAGGGTGGGTCATCTGGTAGTCTTTCACCGAGGGTGCATTTTTAAGCCAAAGTAAAACTGGTCTGAGAGAGAAACTAGTGGATAATATAGCATTTTATTTAATTCAAAGATTTCCCAACATCATGACATATTGATTTTTTTTGCCCTAAAATATTTTTAATGGCAACTAGAATTAGAATTATGTTCACTTTAAAATTTGTATGTGATAAGCTTTGATAGAATTATATCCATTCTCACTGAAATTATGTTCTACCTGAAAAAAAAAACGCAGAAAAATAAATATATTCTAAGACCATTATTCTCTTTCTCCTTGTAACTGCATGTTATGAATGACTTCACTCCAGTTTTACATTTGCTCACTAGCATTTAAGGATTCTTTGATCTTCAACGCTGCGATTGTATAATTGATCAAAGGTTTTGAACCTGAAAGTAGAGCATAAGACATTGGATTTGAAATGTCAGTCCATCCCCTCTACCTTGGACAAATAAGTTTCTGAACAGATTATTAAATTAATTTTTAAAAAAAGAAGAAAAAACTTTTGCTCCATTAAATATTTTAATACAAAAAAAGCATTGTTATTGCCAATTACAAATGACAGTTTAGACATATATTCATGGATTTCTTAAAATACATTACTTAATAGACTTTTCTTGCATTTTTT
Organism: Rhinolophus ferrumequinum; assembly: GCF_004115265.2. NCBI lineage: Eukaryota > Metazoa > Chordata > Mammalia > Chiroptera > Rhinolophidae > Rhinolophus > Rhinolophus ferrumequinum. Next base: position 81,445,253 of record NC_046287.1, read on the forward strand.
ATAATTAATTGTGTTTCCTTTATTATTAAAATTAATAACAATGCCAGAAATGTCATACTAATTCTAATCTACCGGTCTAAAATTTAATTATGCTTATTGAATTTTAAAGAGTTTGGACATTATGAATAATGCATAATATTTCATGCCCAAGAGTTCTGACACAGGTCATTCTAAAACCTTGGAAATTCAATGTTAGCCTTCACTCTGTACAAGCTGATCGTGTAGCTATGAAAAAAATAAACGCGGACTTGCAAAGCAAATGTCATTCTAACCTCAAAATACTCTTAGTGTGTTTGAAGATCCAGCAGTGAAACTGACCAATGATAGAAACGATATATTGCTCCTGCCACAAGGGAGTATTATTTTCCTTTCCTCACACAAACTTAATTAAGTTGTAGTGAAAGTTGTGAACAAAGCCCCAGTATGGAAGGCTTGGAAACCTCACTGTCCTGAAGTTCTGTCTAATATTTGTTTGGAGGGACAGAAACAAAATTTCCTTTTGTTTCCCTTAATTCCTTCTGTTTCTCATTCTTTTCCTTACATATCACACATTAAACCTCGCCTACTTTTTCTGTACAGTTTTGAAGATTAAATGTTGAATGGTGAAAACCTATAACCAAGCTTCAACAGCATTTAATTCATTAGTGAAAGACTTTCAGATTTCTATGTTTGTAGAGATATCAAAATAACATGGAGTAAATACTACATATTGTGGAAATATATAGATATAGAAACCAGAAGAATTCTGTTCTAAAATGAAATTGAATTTTTTCATAGACTTACTTTTCCAGTAAATCACAAGATCTTCTTTCTATACATGGTCTAATAAACCAGGTTGTTTTTAGAACCAGAGTTACTGATAGGAGAGTAAACACAAAATACGTTTTCTTTAGAATATGAGATGATAAAACTTAGCCATAATCCATTGAGGCTTTTAAGATATAAATAAGTAATAGAATGTAAGGTGGGGAGATCTTTGGTTCCATTTACTAGAAAAAAATGTGAATACACATTTTTGAGCTGCTGTTTTCTCTCTGTTTCTTGTTTTAAGCAGTTCATTTCATTATTTTTATATTTTTATAATTTGTTGCCTTTCCCAGGATACTAGCTTTCAATAATTTTATATAGCACATTTTGTACCATAAAGAATGTGTATCTGAAAGGTTGAACGTATGGTCACAGTCCTAATAAAAACTGAGTATTGTTTTGAATGCCAGTTGATCCATTTGCAGGCATTCAGAACAATTTAGACTTCATCGTTCATTTAGTCTCCTCCTGAAGGGCTGACACCATGTTATTATCCAACAGAGATCTTTTACAAATCCAAAAATAAGTCCTGACTTCATGAACAACGGACTCCTACCACATATTTTCAAAAACTATACAGTAATTACACTCACATGGGTGATACTTGCTATGTAGTAACTCTGAAAATGAATACTAGTTTAATAGACATTTCACTTCAGCATTTGAAATTTTATTCTACTCCTTGCTATTAGTTCAGCATAGTTTACAGTGCTAGAAAGAGAGTCACTCTCTCTCTCTTTCTCTCCTCTGAAGTTGAAAGGAAAATTAACCTTTCCAGGAGTGTATTTTATTACTTTCAATAACTTCCCAACTTTAATAGCACTTACCTAAAAACTATCGCGATGACTACTCGTATATGTATGCGTAGGATGATGATAATGTTTTAATTTTCATTTGTTGTAATTTGTCTTTAGATAAAATGTGAACAAACACAGAAGCCACGCTATGCTAGTGCAGCAGTAATATACAGAAACAGACACTATGCTCCCCCGCATTAACTGGCATAATGTTAAATGACATTGAGTAAGACAAATATTATCTGAAAATGTTAAATATATTGCTTAGTTTTATTGTGCAGATAGCATTCTTGATGTTTTTCAAATGACATATAAAAATCATTCTTTGAGGATAAATAAATCTTAATTATATATTATAATATATTTATCACAACATGTCAAACACAATGCATTTATTTAAGGCTTTTTAAATTTTATAACATCTGTACATTATTTAGAAATCTATTGACTGAAAAAAAAAAGCATGTGGGGTTTTTTAAATGGGAAAAACGAGCAGATTGATTTTTAAATAAGACAATAAATGTATGGAGTCGGTTTTTCATAGGTTGTATATATCAATTGACATAACTCCTAGAATGCTATTATTCTCAATATTTAAGACTGGGACAGATATGAAGCAAAATGCCACTCTCTGTTCAGTGCTTCTCTCCTTGTCACTTTGGGAGAATTAAGGGTTTGTTTCCGTTTTCATTCTCACTTAAGGGAATGATATTTGTATGCCTCGAATTTGCCTGCAGATCACATTCTTCTGTTAAATGCCTTGGGTCTCTGTATTCCCACAATGTCAGTTCTATACTTTTAGTTAGTTTCAGATGTAGGATGCTCAGGCTAATCTCACTTCTACGGCTACATATTAAAAAACAATAAATTGTTCTCTTAATACTTTATTCCCCAAATACCTCTTTTTATCCTTTTGGCATAGGCTATGTGAGCATCACTTACTATTCATTCATTCACACAACAAACATTCCTGAGCACAGTATGTGCCAGGCACTGCTCTCAGCACTGAGGATACAAAGTCAAATAGAACATCATGCCTACCCTGGGAACTCACAGCCTAGTGTGAAGTCAAGAAAATAAATCAGTGGTTGCATCAGTGTAATAGGTGTTAGGTCATTATACAGTGGTAACTGAGAGAAGGGACATCTGGCTTCTTTGCCTTTTTGATATAGTCATTACAGTGCCCTTGTAGAAACATCAAAGAGCCCCTGGTAAAGGTAACGTATTCAACTCTTGTCAACTCATAGCGATTCTTCTCAAAAGGGTGTAACATATCACCTGGGGATGCCGTCTGGAGGAGTGTTGATAGGAAAGAGGCATGTGAAAATGTCATAGGCTCAGAGTATGAGGGCCAGGGGACAAATATCCAGGGGAAAAATATATCAAGAATATCCTGAGCGTAGGAAGACTGCAAAGGCAGACTGGAATTAAGTAAAACACATGTTCCTTATTTTGGCTCAGGTCTCTTGCTCTCATGTGAGGCTCGCATGGGAGCATTTACTCTGGAACAAGCAAGGAGTACAAAACCCTGCCTGTGCCTACAGAGAAGAGCTGTTTACACAGTGCAATCAGATTTCACGCCTGTGACCTTTCCTAGCAGTTATATTAGGGGCTTTATTAGATCAGTGTGCGGCTAATGGCTCATCAATCTGTGGGGTGTTCTAAGGTGATATTAAAGCAGGTAGGTCACCAGCATGTTCTAGCAAAATAAAGGTGCCTGTTACATCATTCATGTTTCTCATTCTGTAAAGCAAATCTTGTAGCTGGTAGCAGTGAAGAGTACAAAGCATCTAAAGATGCTGGATGCAGAAGCTGGGAGAAGGCTTTATAGGCCTAAAGACACCAGCAAAGAAAAACAATGATGCAAACACTGAACTTCATAGTTGGAAGCACGTAAATTACATGGCTGTCTAATATGTTAATCGTAAATTCAGAGTGGACACATTTCCTGATATGCAATAATTATAACTTTTAAGGCACTGTCTGAACCCCTGTGAAGAGGATCTTGACAATATTCTAGCATAGAGAAAGGACACAAACAAACAGGCACCAATGACAGAAAACCCAAACTCTTTATTTAATAAGTAAGTGTAAAACAGCTCTCTGGTTATCAACTTTTAAAAACGGACTTGGTTAAACAGGCCAAATTTATTTTGTGAATGTGGCTGAAATGAGCTTTGGTAAACCTCCAATAGGAGTTTACTTTCTATGGATGTGGTATCAAAAAAGATAGTTTTAGAAACTAATTAAGGAGCCAAATGGAAAGCCCTTCACATCTTCCACTGCAGATTTTCAGGAGGTCTAATCCTTCAGTCAGTCCAGACTCAGGCCATGTACAATTTTAAATATCATGACATAAAATTGACACACAAGCAAAAAGAACTAGAAATATGTACCAGGGAGGAATTAGTGGTCTATGTTTTGGGCAAAGAGCTTCATCTATAAGTATACCATCCTTCTCTTAAGACTCAAGTTTCTTCAAGAGTTTTTAAATATAAATTTGAATGGTGCAGAAAACAAACATGTAAAAGAAATACAGCAAAACAAATCTGAGGGTCTAAAGTTACTGCCAGCTTTTTTGGTTGTTGGTTGAACATTGATCTGATATTTTTGATATTTGATATTGCTCAAAAGTCCATTTGCATATGAAATTTGAATTGCAAATTGAATTGTATTTGATGGCCATAATGATAAGTCCACTAGTTATTTCTTGCCAACTATGCACTCAACACCATACAAAACACAGACTTCTGGGATGTCATGAACCTCCCGTGCTGTGAGTGAACTGTCTCAGCGGCTGAAGACCCTTGGTTGGGGGCTTCCTCATTGTCTTGTCCCCCCAACTGTAACTGGAGTCAGGGACCTACACCCTCCATGTCCTCCCCAACCCCCCTCCATACCTTGGGCACTGACACTTCTAGGGTAGTCCAAGACCAGTAGTCCATCTACTTGCTTATTAACCCAACGCTCTGCTGGCTGTGGCCTCCGTGGCCTCCTGTCTCAGTTACCTCAGGCTGGCAGTGTTGTTCATGTCCCCTCTTCCCAACCTGCAATTTGTACCCATTTTGGCCCTGGCATGCCATAATAAACTTGTGTCCACAGGACACCAACAATGTTTTTAAAACATGTTTTTGTTTCAATGGGAACAAAATAAATTTGTTCAATTTGACAAATAAATGCAGTATGAAAAATTTGACCTTAAAAATAAACAAAACAAAAAAGTAAAAAAAAAAAATAAATATGCTTACAAATTGTTACAGAAATAACACCAAAAAGGGTTAAATATCTCAATTATGAAGAACCAAAATGTGTCCAGTTCTATAAAGGCTCTTTCCTTGAGAGCAACGGGGAATACAGCTGAAGACTCCGGTTGGTTTTGTAACTGAAAAATGTACAAAATAACTTAGAAAATCCTATGAGGTCAAATGTCGTGAGCCCACGACTTGTACCTTCCCATAGTGCGGTGAATAATCTGTTTTACTGAAATTCTACCGATCTAAATGTTAATCACAACAACATCTAGACTGGCGTTTGAACAAACAACTGGACACCATAACCTGGCCAAGTTGACATATAACCTCAAACACGACAAGTACATATTTTATATCCCTGTAAAAGACGTGAACACTAAGACTCAAGGCAGTCGGATAGCTTTTCCCAAATCATATTATATAATTTATAAACAGCATTACCAGCACTACAATATTATTTTGTTTGATTAAAAGCCTATAATTCCGCCATCAATGGGTGATAGCTTCCTTATGTTGGCTGATGTTATATTATTAATATCTGAATGATAAATTTGTCAACATTTTAATAATTATTGAACATTTCACTTTTTGCCATTGCAGAATCAGTATCTTTACCTCTATAGCAGCCACCATCCATGTCTACTCCGATGAAGGCTGATCTTAATATAAAATGACATAATGTATACATAGGTAATGAAAACAAGCATATTTGGTAAAGGTTTAATATCAAAAATATATAAGGAGGTCCTACAACTCAACAGCAAAATAAACCCCAAATAACCCAATTACAAAATGGGCAAAGAAACTGAATAGACAGCTCTCCAAAGAAGATATACAAAGGACCACAAGTGTATGAAAAGATACTCAACATCATTAATCATCAGGGAAATGAAAAATCAAAACCACAATGAGATATCACCTCACACTTGTTAGGATGGCTATTTAATAATAATAATAATAATAATAATAATAATAATAATAATAATGTGTTGGCAAGAATATGAAGAAATTAGAACCCTTGTGCACTATTGGTGAGAATATATAAATCAGTGTAGCTGCTGTGGAAAACAGTATGGAGATTCCTCGAAAAATTAAAAATAGAACTAACATTTAACCCAGGAATTCTACTTCTGAGTATATATCCAAAGGAACTGAAATCAGAAACTCAAAGAGATATCTGTCCTCCCATATTTATTGTAGCATTATTCATAATAGACAAGATACAGAAGCATCCTAAGTCTCTGTCGATGCATGAATGGAAAAAGAAAATGTCATATGTATTTACATACATAATGGAATATTACTCAGCTTAAAAGAAAGAAGGAAATCCTACCATTTGCAACAACATGGGTGAATCTAGAGGACATTAGTCTACCACTTACACAAGGAACCTAAAACAATCGCACTCATAGAAGCAGAAAGTAGAATGGTGAGTGGTTGCCAGGGGCTGGGGAGAGGGGAAATTAGAGAGGTATTAGTCAAAGGGTACAGAGTTTCAGGTATACAAGGTAAAAAGTCCTACAGATATTCCCTATAGCATCGTGTTTATAGTTAACAATACTGTACTGTATACTTCAAAATTTGCTAAAAGGATAGGTGTTTTTTTAAGCACTTTTATCACCAAGAGCAGAATAATAAATAAAGAGGGGGAAAGAAACTTATAAAGAGATTGGAGGTGATGGCTATGTTTACGACATAGATTGTGGTGATGGTTTTATAACTGTATACTTGATGACTCTCTAAATTCATCAAGTTGTATACATTAAATATGGACAGCTATTTTATGTCAATCTTATTTCAATACACTGGTTTCAAAACAAAACAAAGAAAAATAACTATGAGTTGGGGTTGAGAGTGGATAAAATGAATGAGCTATATGGACCACAGAAGGCTCAAGAAAGTTGGAAAATAAAAAATGATAGTGCTTTGTTTTTTAACAATTCAAAGAGAAAACATGTTTCTTTTATTCTGTCATTTTCTATCTCTGCAGCACAAGATATTATAAGCGAAAATATTAAGAATCAGACATTCAGAGGTATGTTTACTTGTGGTTTAGAATCGTGCTAGTACCTCTTCAAAAATATTTATATGTACACATATATCTTTCAAACATTCAAACTATCTTATGGTTCTTAAAGTATTATACTTTTGGTATTTATGATCTAGCTATTTTCTTAAAGGCAATTTTCAGTTTTCATTGAAGTGTAAACTTTGGTTTGTTTGTTTTTCTTTACACTTTGATACCTTGTCTGATATATATATATATATATATATATATATGGGATTGCATCTTTGCTTTACTTTTGACATATAAATTATTCACCAAAATTTCTTTTCCAGGTTGGTCTTTGAAGGTGCTATACTGTGAATAACGAAGTTGAAGTTTTGTGGTAGAAGAATGATTTTCTTTCACATGCATTTGATATAGAAAACTTTAAAGGTTATGGTTTTATCCTTTCAGAATGTGTTTTGACCTCATGATGTGTGGCATAGAATTATGAAGACACAGATGTTATGCTGACATCTTTCCTGGAAAGTTGCTATATTTTGCTCAGTCTGTGTTTGTGTGCACACGTGCATGTAAAGAATCCCTGTAAAATTTAAGAATTAGAAGCATCATTAGAAGCTAAATTTTCAAATTAAATTTTTCAATTTTATCGTTTCTCCTTAGAATTATTTCTGAATGACCCATTATAGGTTCTATGACCTTTGGTTTCATTTTAAACATGAGATATTCTCCTACTGCCTGAGTACCATTAAAAGTGCTTTGGACATTCTTTCTTGACTATATGGTATCTTAGCAAAATATGTCTAAGTTAAATATAGGCAACATTAAATTGTGAGTTGTTAATGGGATAAAGACAGCATATAGTCCTTTCCAATTTATCTTTCTTCTAATAAATAGCAAGCAAGTTTTTGTTGTTTTAATTAAAGTTTATGGGTGGTAGATGAGGGAAACGGGATCAAACATATGGTGATGGAAGGAAAACTGACTCTGGGTCGCAGGCTAGTTTTAATATGGTATTTTAACAGGTATGTTATGTGTCAATGTGCTTAATTACATGGCATCATAATATACATACAAAAATAACCTTTAAGCCTATCTGTATACATTTTGCTAAATAGGTAAGAGTCGGTTAACAGAATGTTTTGCAGCAATGCTTTCAAGGATATAAATTAAATAGTATAGTTTTTGTTGAACGGGTCAAGGTTTGACATCTATTAGTCACTGATTATTGATAAGTCGTGTGAGCGAACAAGTTATCAGAGATTTCCATTAAAAGCTTATAATGGTCAGCCCATGTTAGAGTCAGTAGCACCCTCGAGATCATGAATCCCAGAAGTAGGTAAAACTGTCTGTCAGTGTGACTTGATGGAGCACAAGAGGTTCCAGAAAGAGTCACAAAGGACTGGAGTTTAATCTGAGGAAGTGTGAACACCAAGGGAACTATTTTAGGAACTGCAAGGTGTATGCTAAGTTTGCCCTATGTGTCAGGTAGTCACCAATGATGCATGCTATAAATGCAAGCTAGTCTCTGTGCTCAAGGATAAGGTTAAAGGGCTCCAGGAACATCTCTCTATGCACTGAGGTTTTTAAAAGGCTAAAAGGTATCAAGACAGAATAAGACAAACATTGCCAAAAAGAAAAAGAAAAAGAAAGATTAAAATGCCAAGGTGAAACAGACAATACCAACAAAAAGAATATGTGAGGAAATGTGAAATCCACAGAAGAAAAAAATAAAAAAGAAAGTATTCCTCTTGATTTACAAGACATTACAAAGCCTTTCTAATAAAAAGTGGAGAGTGAATGTTAGAAGAAGGAAGAGGAGGAGAAAAAGAAGAAGAAGAGGAAGAAGGAGTAGAGGAGACGAAAAGGAATTATTCTACATTTCATATACTAAAGAGCACACTGATAAAAAGAAACAAATTAATGAGATTTTTTTCCCATAAGTTATATACATCCATTTACTTATTCAATCATTCATTTATTCTATTAATGCAAGCATCACTGATTTTTATAGTACATGGTACATTCTGGTTGAGGAACATGGAGCTTGATTTGTAGATGTCACAAGATAAATGTAATGCTCTTTAACTGGAGAGTATACCTGACACATGAAAGAGACAGCCAAGACACACTGAACTACAGACTTTTAACAATTTCTGCTGATATGAAGTGTTCCCTAGTGATTTTTATGATCCTGCACAGCAAAATGCTGGCATTTAGTCATAGTAAGGGATTTACTTTCCTATTTCTAGTCTAAGGTAGAGATTTTGGAAGAGAAAATAGGCTAGACAAATTGAATATGGGTGGGGTTAAAGGTGTTTGGACAATTTTAACAGTAAAGAAGCTTATTCTTAATAAGAAAATAGAAAGAGAAAATAATGCAGTGGACAAAAGAATCATCAACTGATAAACCATCATTTTAAGATGAATTGGAAATGAAGAAGAAACATACAAAAATATTTTGGAAATTAGATGTTATAGAAGTAATCAGGTATATCAAGTAGAATAGAAGTGACTCTGGAGTGTACAATATCTTTTAGTAGGGAATAATAATAGTACTAACAATAATAGTACTTGTAAACTTATATATGAATAGTTTGGATATACACCCATGTGCATATTAATTTAAATAGGAAATGTAATGAATTTTAATGTAAGAAAGTGAAAATAATTTTATAGACATGGGTCAGGGGATCAGAGTATAGCAATGGGATGAAATTATTTGTTTAAAAGAACCTTACAGGGGAAAAATTCAAGAAGAGCAGCATTTTACATGCAGGAATTACTGGACAAAGATCTAGGATAAAATTGCTATCAGTCACTTTAGTTAAAATAAAAGAACTAGTTTTGTTATGGAAATAAAAACTTAGAGTCCTTTTAATTGAGAAGAAAAAATTAGTTTTCTGTTCTAATTTTGGTTATAAAATATGTGCACAGTATAATAACTTTGAAACATTTCTCTCCAGGCACCTAGAAAGTCTCATTCTTATAAATAACATATGATAAATCATCTAATTATATTTATATGTATATTGAGGACACAATGCATATAATATAATTCACATCAGCAAATAAAGTTGGTGATTTGGACATAATGAGTAACTTAATTTCTTAGACATCTCACTACTAATTTGCTATTTTTTCTCAAATACTTAATAACATTATATTTTCCAAGAATCCCATTTGTAGAGATATAATAGTGGAAAAGATATGAATAGTTCCTGGCATTAGAGAGAGTTACATTAGAGAGGAACTGTTATGATAACTTCTGTGATACGGAAAGTATGACCTGCTATGTGAGCACATAGCAAGTGCAACTATCTGAGCAAAAGGGAACCATAGAATGCATAGGGATGTGCAGGCTGCTGTCCAGCCAAGGGATGAATTCAGGGCTGGAATCCACAGTAGATGATGTCCTCCTCAACCCCCTCACCCTAGAAGGGAAACATCAGATCAGAGGAAGTTCTTGTCATTTGTTTTCTATTTTAAATCACACAAAAGCATATAAATACTAGATATGACCCCAAAATGATTTACCTAAATGTATTTCTTTACATATATCGGTAAATCTCCATTTTTGTAACTAAAAAAAGATCGGATTGCTTAAAAAACATTGTTAAAATGTTGCATGAATATATAATATTGTATATATTTAATATATTAAGACAACAAAAGTCTCAAATGTTTTACACTTGTTGGAAAATCACTAAAGACAGAGAAGGCACATTGTCAAACGTGCAATAAGAAGCAGGAAAGGTAAACAAAAGATTTTCCTTGGTGTAGGGATAATATATATATTTTTTTTGTTAACAGATGCTAGAGAAAAAGCAGAACTTCTTAACATCCGAATGTCTCCTATTTTATGGTTGTTTTCTTCACCAGTAATGATAGCATGATTAGTATTATGTGATTAAGAGATCACTGAAACCCTGGATACTGTGTTTCCCCGAAAATGAGAGTGGGTCTTATATTAATTTTTGCTTCAAAAGATGCATTAGGGCTTATGTTCAGAAGATGTCATCCTGCAAAATCATGCTATGGTTTATTTTCCAGTTAGGTCTTATTTTCAGGGAAACACAACAAGCCAAGATAGAGTAAAAATAACCTAGCTGCTTTAAATATATCTAAATTGCTATAATCAGGTGAATCACATACCAGACTGCAAAGGGTTCCTATAGACAAGATCAAAGTCTCACTGACAATAAACTTTGTGAAATATGGAGGAAATAACCAGTTGCCATGATATTTTAAAGTAGATAAAAGTAGTCTTTGGAAACCACAAATAAATTTGATGTTGAATCCAAGGAAAACCATAGAAATATTTATAGCTTAGAGCTGAAAAATGAGACTCTACAGTTTGATGTGAATTTGATCTCTGGCTTCACAATTTGATAGTTATATATCTTTGTGAAAATTAACTATGCTTTCTAAATTTTGTTTATTTCATATGCAAAATTGTTATAATAATAGTTTCTACCTAACAAATTTGTTCAAAGATGAAAAGGACTAATACTACGATATTGCTTAGAATATAATTAGCACTCAAAATATAATTTTGTTAATAATAATAAAAATACATAAAATATTTATAAACATATAGGAGTGAAAAGAAAGCAGAGCTTCCCAACAGTTCTAGTTAGTATGAGGTCACTAAGAATAAGTCATTCTAAATTGCACTCATTTCTATTTTTGATAGAGTTGCTAAGTTGGTAAATTAAAATACTGGTAAAACCATTCACCAAGGTATAGGTATTCAACAGGTTCTTTTATCGCGAGAACTTTAAGGAAAATAAAAGTGTCTTGGTTAGACAGAAGTTAGGATCATTTGTAGATGACAAAATGAAGCACACAAATACACCAGCAGTGATGACCAAAGTCATCACAGATTGATTTTTCAGTCATATGTTGAAAAGAAATGTGTTTTGATAATGTTCTAGGTAGTATTTTAATCAGCAACTTAAACTTAGAAATAACTGTCATGCTAATCAAAACATAAAATGATTCAAGTTTAGAAACCATGGCTAATGTGATAAGATAGAATTGAAATTTTAATATATCTCAGAAATAAAAATAGAGCAAAAGAAAATACAAATGGTTATACCTGAAAATATGGGTTAATGTATTTAGATTGAAAAAAAAAAAAGAACCAATTATACCATAGAAGGACAGAATCCCTTTAAGAATAGCAATTTATAATGGGGGAAAAAAAAACAACTTTGAAATTTTTGGTTAATTACAAATTCCTTATGACTTAACAGTATAATGTGATTCTAAAATAACTTATGTAATCAGAGATCACATGAATTAAATCATACATTATACAATATTTTACTATAAAGGAGTCTATCTCAATAACGCCCTTTGATAACTCGTAGAGTGAGTGTACACTTAGTACAATGTCTTTCACCGACATTGTAGGCACTTAATAAACACTGTCTTCCTTCTCTTTACCTGTGGAATAGTCAAAGATTAAATTTGACTACTCCACAGGTAAAGAGAAGGAAAACAGGAGTTTAAAGGAGTAGTTCTTAAATAGGAAGTTTGCCAGAGCGAAGTGATTTCTGATTGTGATTCCTAAGGGAAGATGATATAATATTTTCCCCGAGGATTTCACCATTTTAATGGGTTTGGGAAGTTGGAGAGGAGATGAGTACTGACAAGTTTGTATAATGAACAGTTGAGGACATGGACCAAAAATGTTTAACACTCTCTTTCTAAGGGACAATATTGAGACGTTGTTGCTAGGACTTGGAGAGGAACACATTTTAATAAAACACATGCATTTTTAATATTGTCCACTATTAATGCATAATAGGCCCCATGAAAATAGGGAGTATCACATACATGAACACGTGCAGCCACAAGGCTGGGTGTCCAGCTGGTGTGAGTCTTACGAAAGAAATGACGTACTGGGCATGAAATTGTCATATGCAAACTATAGCGGGCTCCCCATTAACTTCTCTAGGAGAAAACACCCAGCTGAAATAAATAGATACAGGGAAGTCCTTTGTGTGTGATGTGTGATTACAATAATATTTATACCTCATTCCTTGTATACAGTTCCATCATATAAAAAGCACTAGGACTATAGGAAGAGGATTGTTGTAGTTATTATTATGCTATTAGTCATAAAATAGTTACACTTGTTCTTTGGGTTTTTCCTATATAGTCCAAAGGCCAATGATTGCTGAATACGTATAAAATAACGTTTAATACTTTTTAATGGCTTTTGTACATTTTATATTACATACAAAATACAGAAACATGAGACAGAAGGCAAAAACTCAGATCGTGATAGTACACAAGATAGAAATGATCCACATTGTTTGTCACAATGAAGGCCATAAGATCTGAGTGACTTCCATTTACCTGCCTCAACTCACATCCCATGGTTAAGGTACTGCCCCTCTCCCATCGGCCCACCATTTCAACTAGACGACATTGATACTGAGACTTCATAGCAATGAGATTTCTTAGTGCTGTGAGACTACACTATATTACCAAAAGTTTGGTCAGCAATGCAGCCTTCAGATTGACTTGTGACCAAAAGGGAGGATTGGGAATGAAAAAGGGGCTCTATAAACCTGACAAGCTCAGTGGCCGAAAATAACCTCACAGGGAGATATGATCACATGTTCCTACCTGGATAGGTCATGGTGGGTAATCAAGCCTCGGTCTTATAAGTTTCCCTAGTAAAATGTTTCTCTTTGCCTTAAACAAGCTCCATCCATTGTTCTGTGCATCTAAGTCAACCCACCTTTGAAACCCTGGGAGGTTTAACCATCCTCAAGGAAGAACATCATTTTGTTAACTATCCTTCACTCCAACGATAGCAATTTCCCAGTCTTGTTTTCTCCCAGGGTCACGTAATCTTCCTTACGTTCCCTCCTCAATTGCAAACATATAAAAGGAACTGCAAAACTGTTATTCTGCTAAGTGTTTTCTCACTCTGTTGATATCTTGCTTCCAGGCGTGTCTTCTGTTTGGCTCAAATAAACTGTAATAAAATTTTTCTACAGGTTTGGATATTCTTACATCAACAGGACTAACTGCATGTAAGAGTGGCAGGAGCCAAAGTGGCAACACACAACTGCCAAAGGCAGGGGAGATATGGTTTCCACAATGGAGAGCACAAAGCAGCAAGCAGAATAGCCTGACGTGAGCAGACCTATGGCGTTAGCTAGTTGATCATGGTGTTCCTAGAGGTAAAATAAATAGGAAGTCTACAAAATTCTTATAAGAATTTGGCAAAAAATTCTACACCAAGTGAACAAAAGTCCAATCTGAATTATAAGAAGTGAGTCACAGTCCCTCAATTTATTTCCAGACTTGAGCCGGTTTACAGACCCAGGACCCCTTATATGAAGGGGAGGCCAGGTCTCCTTAAGAAAGGACTCCTGTGTACTGACAGACATTTATATTGTTAATCTTTCTCCCAGCCTTCCTCAAAGTAACGTACAGTCTTTTACCAGAGTAACTGTATGTTGGGGAAGATGAAGTAATCAAAGTTTATGCTTTCTTTTCAATCAGAATGACATAGAAGATATGTTGAAAAGAAAATTTGGGTGTGTCCTCTAGAGTTTCTGATTCAGTAGAGCTTGGGGAGGGCTCAAGAATTTGCATTTCTACCAAGTTTTTAAGGTGATGTCAATGCCTCGGATCCAAGAACTCCACATTGAATATCACTATCTTAGAGGACCACTGTTCAATTTTTGGATTCAGTACAATCAAAAACAAATTTAAGAACTTATCCTTTAAACCTGACGTCCATTTTCAGGTTCGCAGCTAAGACTCAAGTGTTAGTCTCAATAAATATAGTTGGTGCTTACACAAGATCTTTCAGCTCTTAACAAGACTGCTCTAATGTATTTGGATGGCATTTGACAGCTAACAATTTGATTGAACTGTTTGAATAGACCTTTGGGTTAAGTGGACAGACTGCTTAACACATCAGGGGCACAACCTTTCCTGGTGAGAGCCTCCTTTCCAACAAGATTCAAACACAACCAGCAGCCAAATTTCTCATTTCTTTGTAAAACTTCACTAGCCAATCTTTATTGCAGAGGTAAGCTTTCAGCTCCAAATTGCAATTTTCAAGCTGTCAAAAAAGAAGTAAACTTTACTGGCATTCGGGGATTGTAGTAAAATAGATTGTGCTGTGTGTTTGCTGTATTAGCATCAGCCTGGATTTTGTGTTTGTAAAATGGTGATATAAATAACTTGCTCAAGAAAAAATAAGGGAAAATACATTTAATATCTATTCAAAGCCAAGATATACGAGAAACATTGGGGATACATAACATGATCAGGATATTCTCAGGGTTTATCATTTATACTGATACCATTACTTCCTTAATTTATATTCAGTATTAGCATCTATGTTAATAGCAAAGCTTATACATAATAGTTTTTACTCTTTTGGAAATACAAATCAAATTACAGAAATCTTAAAATCTGATGGACTTCCACACCCCAAACCTCAAATGTGTAATCCTACAAGATTCTGACATCCTTCCTTTTCATTAACTCATAGTAGAAGATAAGCAAAAAAACAAAACAAACAAAACAACTAACCAACCAAACAAACAAACAAACAAACAAACTTTTGAAAATGTTACAACTATTTAATATCAAAATAGTCTTTATAGGGGTCCTATTTGCTGGAAGAATGGAGTAAATAGCTTCACTCAACATAAGTTTAAAGACTAATTCCATTGGTATTTTTTGCAGAAATAGGAAAGAAAAGTAATCTAAAATTTATAGGGAACTCTAAGAGACCACATAGTCAAAGCAATCTTGAGGAAGGAGAACGAAGCTGGAGGCATAACACAACATGACTTCAAACTCTATTTAAAAGCTCTACTAATTAAAACAGTATATCAGCATAAAAACAGACATGCAAATCAATGGAACATAATAGAGAGCTCAGAAATAAACCCGTGCATATTTGGTCAATTAATTTATGACAAAGAAGCCAAGAACACACAATGAGAAAAGGACAGTTTCTCCAATATATGGTGATGGGAAAATTGGACAGCCACACGCACAAAAAAAGAGTGAAATTTACATCATACACAAAAATTAACTCAAGATTGATTAAAGACTTGAACATAAGACCTGAAACCATAAAACTCCTAGAAGAATACATAGGGAGTAACCTCCTTGACTTAGGTCTTGGTGATTATTATTTTTTTTTTTTCAAACTGACACCCAAAGCAAAAGAAACAAAAGTAAAAATAAACAAGTGTGACAACATCGAACTAAAAATCATCTGCACAGCAAAGGAAACCATCAACAAATGAAAAGGCAACCTACTGAATGGGAGAAAATATTGCAAATCATATATCTGATAAGAGGCTAATATCCAAAATATGTAAAGAACTCACACAACTCAACAGTAAAAAACTATCCAATTAATCAATGGACAGAAGATCTGAATAGACATTCCTGCAAAGAAGACATGTTGACCACAGATGGTCAACAGGAACATCATTCATCATCAGTGTAATATAAATGAAAACCACCATGAGATAGATCTGTTGGAATGGTTATTATCGAAAAGAAAAGAAATGTGTTGGATAGAACATGGAGAAAAAGGAACCCTGTGTCCTGTTGGTAGGAATGTACATTGGTGCAGCCACTATGGAAAACAGCATGGAAGGCCATTATTACTTACAGACTCCATACCCTGTCTCCTGTCCCTAGATGATCCTTCAACTTTTCACTTATATTTGTTATTAGTGCCTTTCTTTTACCTCTTTTCTCCTCTGCCAGAAAAGTTATCCTCCTAGAGATACACTTGGTTATTTCCACTTCATTCCAGTCTTTGCTCAAGTCTCACTTGCTCAAAAAATCTGCTCTGACCTCCCTATGTAATACTGCAAGCTGCCACCCAACCATCCCTCCAGCATTCCCGTGCTCCCTTTTCTTCTGCTACATTTTCTTTTCTTCACACTTATCACCTATTAACATGTAATATGCTTTACCTATTTGTTATATTTATTGTTTGTTACAAGTCTACCCTATAAAAACTTAAGCACCATGGACAGAAGGCAGGGATTTGTCTTTCTGTACCTTGACGTTTCTACCCTAGGTGTCTTGAAAGTTTCTATCACAAAGTAGTCATCAAGTTAGGGTGCTTTGAGACTCATTGAAATCATATTTTTTCACAGTTTGGTTCTAGTAGAAGTGGCAATGTTGAGTAGTAATCTGTGACAGATAATATGTAGGAAGCAGATCAGATAAATAAATACTTGATCTAGAGTACACTTTCAATACATGTTAATTTTCTTTCATGTCCTTGTTTCCTGGCAAGGAGAAAAATATCTATAACTGTAATGTAATATAACAAAAGACACTATTTCATTCAATATAAACTTTTGGTCATTTTTATTCTTTACGTCACTTTATTGTAATTCAGTATTGTGTCTTCAGATAGGCTTTTTTTGACCTAAGTGGGTTAATACACACACACACACATACACAACCTATACTAACTATTGTACTATTCTCTTTATAAAAAGGTCCTGCATATATTTTCATTCATCATTCTGCCTAGAACTGTATCTTACACAAAATAGGCCATGATTAAATTAATGTTGAAATTTAGCTATAAGGTATATGCCTATTAGGAAATCAAATTATTTCATGGTCATTTAGTACATTCAGATTACCTCAATGTCTACTTCTTAGAGCAGTCATATAGAACATTAGTTAAATTAATAATGGGTTAAACAACCATATGACGTGTTGGAAGAATTACTACAACTTCAAAAATCTGTATTTACAAAAAAATAAAAAAATCTATATTTACTTGGCCTGTGTCTTCACATATATTTGGCATGACTAAGCAATAGCACAATCAAAACTTTGGGCTAAATATATCTATGGGCAATGTCATAAATAGAACTACATACATTTCTGACTCATCCCCATTAGTTGCTACTGACTGAATTAGTTTTAACAGAATCACCTGGGAATATATGCTACAATTTCACAGTCCTGTGTTCTATCCCCGATTTACCAAATCAGAGTCTCTGAATGTAGGGCCCAGGAAACTGCGTGGTAAATTAGCTCCTGTGGTAATTCATTAGCCACTGTAGTGTAAGAGAATGGGATATGTATACTCTGAAAGAATCCATCTTGTTAAGAGAAATAAAGACATTTCAAAATTGTTGGCTTGAGTGTGTTACTGTCTTAGGGTCCAAATTCAGAATTACACGTTGAGAAACTTCAAATTCATGCATTTGTACCCAATCATCTCTTTTAGAAGAAAACAACAATGAAAACACAAGAGTATTTTAAATTTTTTGGCTGCTTTTCAAATTCACTTCATGTTAATTAATGTGAAGCTGCTTTGAAAAATACCAAAAAATATTAATGTGATTTACATCTTTCCATTTTCTAAATGTAAATGCTATTTCTCCTTGATGTTTAATTTTCAGGTATTCTACAAAGAACAAAAAAAAAAAATCTAAAAAACATTAGAATTCTGCTTTCTAAACATCACCAGGCATGAAAGAACATGCCACCCTTAAAATTCTATCTCTGATACAAATACTTCTAGCCATGTGGAACCCTTTCAAATCCTCTTTCCTTGACTAATTTTGTACAAATATCATATTTCATAAACACATAGTGACTCTTTCTTCAAATTCAATATGGTAGATCCACTAGGTTCCCCATCAACAATCTCCTGGTGTGTAGCCTAAAAACTGTCAAAAAGTAAATAAGATTTGGGGGTCAGACCTTGCTCAGAGGATACCTATGCTGGTTTCTCTTGCTCTCTGCTTTATTTTCACATTATTCAAAAGAAACATCCTTTCTTTTGCTCTAAATTATGCAAGGTTGCAAAGGAATTTTATGTAACATTTTGTAGATATCATTTTCTTCCATTTTTAGAAAAATCAAAACTCTATTAATGCTTTAAAAGCACAATACAAAATATTGCCTAACCCATTATAGCTATGAAGTGTTAACATGGGTGTGAAATGTGTAAACACACATCAAGTTGTATACTTGTGATTAGTTCACTCTTAGGTATATATGGTATGCTTCAAACATTTTCTACCTACTCTTAATATTAGTCAAAGTGCCCAACTAATAATGAATGTTTCAAATGAGTAATTGTTTATTATTTATGTAAGAGGTGCTAATTTATTGATAACAATGTTGCAGATCTGAAATAGTTTGTCAGGCGTAAATCATAGGTGAAAGCCTCCATTCTGTTATTTAAAAATGGAGTTAGCTATGAATGCCCCTCTTAAAGACAGTTTATATTACGGCATATGCTTGTACCATCCTCCACTTAGAATTTGACACCAAAGTTAAAATTATATAAATAAAAGTTCTGATAGAACTTATTAAAAAGCATATGTAGGTAGGCATTTATGTAGATATGTATGTGTGTGTACAAAATATCAAGTTATCTGCTACTTAGACATTAAAATATTGTTAGACAGTTACAAATGAAATAAACTAATTTTATAGTTGCATTGAAATGGGTTGCAACATATTGAAATCTATTGATTTTATTCTGTATACATACTTTGTCTATGCTTTTTTATTTCCAATTTTCTTACTCCCTTTGACTTAGTTGACAAATGTCTTCTTTTCTCATTTCAGAATAAGCTATTAGCTGATAAAAAAAATAAATAAATTTTCTGTATTACAGGATTAGGCAAAATTTTATGCAAGATTAATTGTAGTTATTGTCATCAAGTATTGCATCTGACAAGTCTCAGAGCTGGCTCTCTGAATCTAATGAGAATAATGTTCCAGTCTTTATTGTAATTCATCATGTATTCTATCTTTTTAAAAATATCATACCGTACTTAATGTTTCACTGTGTCTTGGGTTTGGTAGGGTGGATAATTTATTTCTGAAGTTAAACAAAAGTTATCATGATAGAATTTGATGTTTTCTATATAAAAGAAATGTGTCTAAAGGTAAATAAGATGTAGTTATGTGCAATTTAACGGCCTGTCTCAAACAGGAACAACCTTCAGTACTTCTCTACAGGATGCTTTTTCTTAGGAAGAGCATTGCATGTCAGTGCAAATCAGGTCAGTTCCCACTGCAGCGGGCATTAACCTGCAGGAATCTCACAGGCACCAGAACACAGCACACCCATTCAGTGTGTGTGTTGTATTTCAGTGTGTGTGTTGTATTTCTGTATGTTACCCCAACTGGAAAGAAAAATGTTGCCTCTTCCACACTTCTGTGGTCTCATAAATCAGGTGACAGGGATGATTTTTTTTTTTTCTTCAGAGTGAAGGTAAATCTTGTTCCAAAAAAAATATTGTCTTGAGGTAATTATAAGTAATATGCTGGCAGATTCATTATAGCAGTCTACTTTCCATACCTATTGTTCCCTGTCATTATTTCTTTAGTTTTTTTCTTAGACAACACTGTAAATACTCATATATCATAAATGCAAAGCAGCGCAGTACAAATACTATAGTTACATTATTTTTTGTTTGTGGAGGAAGCAGTTATTATTATAGGATGGATCATGAAAGAAATGAGGAGAAAACAAACCTGTTGAAAGTGTGTTGAGTCATTCATAGCCTTAACACAAGGACACAGCATGTACTCAGGGTATCTGGATGACTTAAAACATATTTATTAATTTTCTATTGCTGCTGTAACATATCACCATAAACTGAGGGGCTTAACACAACACAACTTTATTATCTTACATTTAGGGAGGTAAGCAATGCAAAATGGGTCTCACTGGCCTAAAATCAGGATTCAGGGGCTACATTCCACATGAAGGCTCTAGGGGAGAATGGTCTCCCTGCCTTTCCAGATTCTAGAGGCTGCCTTCTGGCTTGCCTTCTGGCTCATTTCCATTTTCAAAGGAAGCAAAGCTTGTCAAGTCTTTCTCACACCACATCAATCTGAATCTAACTCTTCTTTCATCTTCCACAGTTAAAGGCATTTTGCGATTACACCGGGTCCACTCAGATAATCCAGAATATTTTCCATTTCTTAAAATTACATTATTAGCAAATTTATTCCATCTGCAATCTCAATCCTTCTTTGACATATAAAATAACATAATCAAAGGCCGCTGGAATTAGGACATTTACATCTTTGGAGAGCCATTATTCTATTTTATCATATCAGTAAAATTAATGCCCTCTAAATATAGCCTTATCTATGTATTAATTTATGTGGCAGCCATATTAAATTTAACATTGTCAGGACTGTGGCTTAGAGTTGGCCAGGCTTTGTGTGGATGTATATTTTACCTTCTCATTCTTCCACACCAAAAATTATCTTTGTGCTCTGGGAAAACAAAATGACTAGAAATAAACACTGGAAACTCATTAACAAACAAATTATGCTTGGGAGACTTTTAAAAATATTTTAGTGACATTTCCTGAGAAACTACCAGGAGTCTCACATCAAAGAACTTGGACCTATTTCCCCTTTTTCCATCTCGTATTTCATCACACATTTTCATTAAAATTGCTATTATTAAATGTGAATCTGATTGTGGTATGTCTCATCTTTGTGTTTATCTTAGGATTTGTGTGGATAAAACAACAGTAAACTTTCTGCCATACCCCAATGTTCTAGTCTTCTCTGCTATTTGTATTTCTTGAACATGCCATGTTTTCCTAAACTTTTTTGAGTTTGTAATTTATTTGGCCTCTTTCAGAGCTTATTGTTTTCATATTAAGCACATTGGAGGTGTTGGAGGTGCTTAATAAAAGAATAAAATTTTGAGCACCCATTGTACTCATTTGTTTTTGTAAAGGAGGAAGTCAATTGTTTGTGATGTTTACAAGTATATTTACCCTATTTATTCACTTATTTTGAAGAAAAGTCTACTCTTTAGGACATTTACAAGTATATTTAGCCCACTTTAAAAACAAATACAGAGATGAGAGTGGGAACATCTTGAATATTATTGGTCATTAATACAGTCAAAGAGCAAGTATCTGAAATAAATAAATAAATAAACAAAAGTGGGATTGTTACATAATTATTTCAGAGTTAGTACCATTTTCATTATTTTTTTTACATTTGCATGTATGCAAATATACCATAAATAGAATGTTACTGTATTTCACAATAAAATTATTCTTAAAGGATATAGATTCCTAAAAAAAAAATGTTTTCAAATATAAACTTTTCTTGGTTATATTTTCCCCTCTTTATCCCATAATGGTTAATGTCAATCACCATTGGGAGACAACATTGTCCAGATTGTTACCCAATGGACAGCACTGAAATACCTGCATGATTTCAGAAATTACTCATGACATAATTTCATTCATTCCTTTTCTGAACAAAAGACTTTTGTTTTAGAACTTTTGCTCTTAAATGAGTTTATATATTTACTTCAAATTACATTAAAAATTAAATACATCAGACCATTTATTTGGAGGGCTTAAATTATTTATTTATATATATGCATATAATAGTAATTAAGTAAATTACAACAATTATGCAATAGTTTTATTTAATAGCTTAGTTCCCCTTGTTTAATAAGTACAATTTTAACTGTAGATTTAAAAATATATATATATTTTTTTTACAATTTACTGATGTATCACCTCTTTAAAAAGATCTCACAGAAGTCCACAAAATGATGGAATATTCCTAACATCTATTGTCACATAGAAATAAAGGCAAAATCTAGTTGATAACTTATCAAGTACATGTTTTTCATTTTTTCAAGTTATAATGAGTGAAAATCCTTCCCTTCATGGGATATAATCTGTCAAATATTGAAAGCCTTATAATTATTTGAGATGTCATGACCTGAAGTTTTGGTAATTATAGCTAGACTTCTTTTTTATACAGAAAAAGAGTCTATTTCAGTCAAATTTTATATCACCTGGTAAGCATCAGGTCAAATCATATGAAAGGACAAGCATAATTTTATAGGGAGAAAGGATTGTTTTCCTGAATCCATATCCAGACTTCTAAGAATTAAGAATTCGATTAAGTAAAAAGAAATATCCAATTGTATTTCATTTGAGAAAAGTACATTTCAGAAATGAACTTTTGAGTATTTATTTACAAACTCCTTTACAGAATTTTTCTACATATAAACATCTAATCAATCTCACATACACTAAATTTATTACAATATCTTATTAAGATCATCAAAAGAAGCCCTGAATACTCTGTGCAATGTCCTGGAATCTAGATCAGTTCTTCTCAATGTGTTTCTCAGACTGGCTAACTTTCTATAAATGTTTAGTTGCCACTCTGTAATGAGATGAAGAGATGTGCCAGTATGTAAATTGATTGTCACTAAGCAAACTTCTTTTAGATTGTGATTCTAAAGATTGCCTCAACAATATTTCTTACCACAAATGGTGTTTCTCAGTGTGATATTGTTATCTCCCATGAAGAAGTCAAGTCTTTTTCCCTTCTCTTTGGATCTGGGCTGGCCCTGTGATCTGTTTTGACCAATAGAAAGAACAGAAAGTGATAGAAGTCATTTTGCCTAAAAACTCAGTACAGGATTAAAAGATCTGCAGCTTCCAAAGTTGCAATGGAATGGCCCCTCATTGAAATAGCTGGCATATAAAAAGTCTGAATACCTGAAGACTCACATGCTGTGGCGGGGATAAAAGCCAATATAGTAGCCATGTGGGGGTGAGGTGGGAGGTAGTGAAGAGGATTCAAGAGGAGGGAAGAGGAAAGGGGACGGAGAGGGAGAAGATAGAGAAGAACACAGGACTGAAACACAGAGGCATCAAACACATGTGTGAAGACTTCTGGAAATTTCCAAATCAGCCCAGGCACCCAAGTGAAGAATCTCACCTAATGTCAGGTGAAATAGAAGAACAGTGACAGAGGTTTGCTCTCATTCCTGAATCACGGATCATGAACAGATAAATGGTTATGGTTTTTAGTGTATGCCTCTTATTCCAGAAAACATGTTTTCTAGATTAAAGGTTTGCAAAGTTTTTCTGCAACAGGTCATATTGTAAACATTATAGATGTTTGAACAGTGGGTCTATCACTGCAAAGCAGTCTTTCACAATACATAAACACATCTCTGTCTCTGCAAAGAGCCAAACCTAATTTTCTTCACGGTTGTGTACTTGCTGATCCCTCTGTTTAGAAAAATATTTGCCCAGTGTTTGCACAACCTTCTCCTCCTGAACCATCAGCTCTCACTTCAAATGTCATCTTCTCCAGCTATGTACCATCCCACTCCAATATTACATCATCCTATTTTATTTTTTCACAGGGTTTAAACTTTAAAATTATTTGACATTGTCTTATGTATGCATTTATTCTCTTCCTTAATATCTGCTTCTCCTACCAAGACTGTAAATCTATGAGATCAATGTACCTAGAACAGTGCCAGCAGATGTAGGTGCTCAAAACAATCATTTGACACCTGAAACTAATATAATATTGTATGATAACTATATTTTTGATAAAAATCTTTAAAAAACGATCTTTTGAATAAGTGAATGAGTGAGTGAATCAGTGCCATTGATGTTAAAGTTCAGAATGATAGTCTTGAATTTAGTTAACTAACTGCATTAGCTCGCTCAGTATAACAGTAATAATGATAAAAATAAATGCCTGTTTACATAAAGTTTATAGTTAAAATTGCACTTACATTTATTAGATTCTTAAAAAGGAAAGTGAAAATCAGGTTACTTCTCACAACCCAATAAGATACGAAGTGTCTGCCTCATTATTATCCCTAACTTAGAGTTTATTAGATCAAAGTTCAGGTGTTTTAAGTAACTCTCATATGAACTAGTAAGAAGCCAAAACTTAATCACAGAGAGGATTCACCGTCACCTCTTTCTCACCATTGTATTCCTAAACCTAGTGTCATTTCCACTATGACAGCTCAACGTTGTTCAGCATCTTCTCCACTCAAACTGACAATAGCAAGTAAATACAGATGTAGCTTTACTTGAGTCTAATCTCATACAAATTTTGCCAAATGAAAGGCAATAGGCCCTGGATGGAAAATGGATCCCCTCCTCTTATTTATTCATTAATTGTGTGTTGGGGCAACAAGGGATTATGTATGCTTTTACTTTTATGAACAACAGAAGAACTTAACGATTTACTTGTTTTTGCCATAATAGTAATCATTTAAAAAAAAAAAATAACAGAAAAAAAAAACATTGAAACCATTTTATCTTCTTCTGCATCATAACTATCCATCAATAAAATGGTGAAGGAGTCACAATTTTTTTATTGAGTTAAATGTTTGGCTTCATTTAATATGCTCACTAGTGGTAGTATTGGTATCAATGTCAATTTGGGAGCTATGTAACTTAACTTTTGTATTTTTTATTAAGAAATCTCCTAGAAATTGGATATTTGAGAGGAAATATTTTTACTGAATAACAGAAGATTGCCAAGGCATGGTTAATGACATGTACATTCTCCAGAGATTTCCTTTGGATCACAACTCCTCTGGCCATTTGTGACTGATTCCGTGCCCAACAGGTGGGTTGCAGAATTATTTTGAAAACAAACTGGTCTTTCTCAGGTAGGGTACTGACAAAACTGCCGGATTTGAGGTAGCCTCATTGATCTCTGTCCACACCAAGTGCTATACTGGGTTTATTTATTTCCTTCCTTGGGCTGTGAGTGAGAGCTGAGGTTACAGAAAAAGATGCACACTCCTGATCACCATGTAAAAAGGAAATTTCCCTTTAAAAGCTATTAAGAAGCTGTTTTTTTTTCATTTATATTTGTCATCATGACAATTATAATGTAAATTGTTTCCTTTCCTGGCTGCAGGACTCAAGGGATAGATATGCCAGAAATCAATATATAACAGAGAGTTGTCACTAAACTCCTGGAGAGAGCTCTCTAAGAGCCACACCATACTGGCTCTCTCACTGCCCATAGGGTCCTCTACGTGCCTGTAACTTTTCCTTCTAGGATTTTATTACTGCTTTCGTCTCTATCGCAGATCATGAGAAATCCTTATTCCTCTAACCTGAAGCTGTTCTCCTGTATACAATTTATGTCACTAGGGCAATATTTTTAGAAATACATTTTAGAGCAATCTGTGTCATTAATTTCATTATGCAATACAAAAATATACTTACATTGGCAACCAACTCCTTGATTTCAGTGTCCTTTTAAGCAAAAGTTAAAAATTGCTTGAAAATCCAGTGTTACTATTTGTGACAAAATAAATGAGGATCTCGCATTAACTTTCATAACATGGATAGATTCAAACATTTAAAAAATTATTTCTATACAAATACATTAAAAATAAATTGAAAGAGTATTACGGGTAATGGGATAGGATAAAATTATGTGATAAACTAGGAAAATATAGCACATATAGCACGTATAGGCAGTTGAGGTGGATTAAATAACACTACAGCATATTCCTTCAATACATCAATACGTTCTTTTTTTTTTGAAGGTTAAAATAAAACTTTATTTAGGAAGGCGCAAATGACTCTATGCTAATTTGAACAGCTCGGTTGTATAATATAAGCAACGATTTGCAAATTTCCTTTTCTAAGAGATTGGATCCCATTATAAGTCCTCTAAGAGTTGGATTCCAAATAATATATGCCTTGTTCTTTCTTCAGACCTAGAAAAAAATATGACTGATTATTCAACGAGTGATTATTCCTCCCTTTTCCATGTTTAGAAATAGTTATGAGCTTTCAGACAGTAACTTCTGGAACAAAATTTCCTCCTCTCTACCAGCCAGCCCCATTGGGTTCACCTTTACAGGCTTTGAGACTAGGACAGGGGATGAGATATGTGACTGTTTTTGTTCCCAATATGTGACTGCAATATGTTTCTAATATTTATATGTAAGATAGTATATTTTACTATGTGCATGCATATATGCCTACATACAAACATATATGATTATGCACATTAAAGTAATTTTAATAGTTAATCTTCAGCAAAAAATAAAAATAAGTTAATTGAATTATTACCATGTTTCACATTTATTACTGATTGTGATAAAGATACAACCCACGTGCTTCTTCATAGAATCTGAAACAGTCTGGTATATATCTGATGACAGCTACTAGGATTTCAACCATAAGGCTTGGCAGAAACTAATTGCATTACAATCCAGTTCTATGTCAACTCCAGAAAATATAGCAGTAGCCTATAGTAATTACTACTGATTTATCCAGTTGCAAAAATGAAAGCTCTACAAATATAATGTGTACAGAACATGATTTCACATCATTCTCTTCACATTAACTGTATCCACAAAGCCTTGAAACATGAGCTATATTTGAGTTGGAGCATCTACTGTTGTTTTTCTCTTGACAAACAATCTATATTTTAATTAATTCCTCTCAATATTCCTCATTTTCAAACCCAAAACATTTTTATAACTCTTTCTCAGCTTCCTCTCTCTATACACAGTAGATGTGTTTGCCACCCATGCTTATATAACCACACACACACACACACACATACAACCATAATTCAAAATACTGGAAGTGGAGTATAATATGTATATATATTTTTGGATCTTTCATATTTATTTCATATATTTAATTCAGTATTAAAAACTTAATCATAATTCCAATGTAAATAATTATGAAAATCACTGTTTATATAAGATTGTTAGCAATATATCACATTTATTCACTCCCTACTTTAAGGACAAAACTCAACTCATATAATCATAGTAGACTGAATTTATTTTATCTCTTGTAAAATTGTTTCACTTCACCACTATGAAGCTGTACGGCATTGAAATAAATTAAAGCATGTCATTATATATGACTCTAAACTCGTCTCTTAAGATGGTGACCCACTAAGCATATGTATCGACTCTTCAAATGTTCCACTAAAATATACATAAAGATGCACAACATTGCATAACGAGTACCAGCTAGTACTAGCTCACATTGCACGTTAAGTACTCTGTTAAGGAGTTAAATGATTTTCTAGCATACAAATTGACTGTTCGATGAGGGAGCCACAGAATAAATTGAAGGTCACCAAGACTAGGTGTTGTCGCAGTGTCTTACAGCAAACACAGTAAAAGCCAAGTCTAGAACCCAAGTCTCCTTGATTCTCAGTTCTGTGCTGTTTATTACATCACGGTACCTTACTGGAAAGCTGAGCAAACCCTCTAGATTACATTTCTTTTTAGTCAATGGGGTGGGAGTGATGAGCACCTTCCTAATTTAAGCATTCATGTTTTTAACTTTTCTGTTATATTAATTTCCATCTTTTATACCTTATTTTAAGAAAAATTCACTGTAGTGACAAGAAAAATTGGTAGCTATGATCCAAATGTAATGCTGTATGAACAAATTCTGGATTGTAGATAAGAAACATAAAAGAAAATGTTTCTATTTTAATCCCACCTACAATTTTCAAGGAGGAGAACAGTAAAAAGGAAACACAGTTGGGAGGGGAGTGTTTGGGATGTGTGTTTGGTTTCTAACACGAGTGTGTAAACGATTCAAAGAAAATCCCTAACTGCCTAGTGAAGTCAGATAACCTGACAGAGCAGGAAAATACAAAAATTCCCCCAGAGCGCTTGTATTACCTAAAAATCTGTTAGGTGTCAGATTTCAAATCAAGTGTAATCCCAATCAAATGACTTGGAGGTTTTGTTTTAAGAAGGAAGAAGCTTGCATCACTGAAAACAGCAATATTCAGGGCTTTCAGCCACTTTCATATGCAGCAAACGCTAGTGCAGGATAGAGTGAGAAGAGCACAGCCTTTACAGTAACCTTCTAATAGAATCAGAGAAACATATGCTAATAACTGCCTGAGTTCTTAAGAAAAAGATACAAATACGAATGTTCTCTATGAAATAACAGCAGATAACCAAAATAAAAGGGCAACATAGAGGCAGACATGAACTCAGAGATGACAGAAATAAGAAATAAATTTAAACAAAAAAATAATGACCATGTAGGGGTAGTATAGAAGTTTTACTTCGGTTTTTTATAAAGAAAAAAATCAGAAACTTAGACTATGAAGATAAATCTGTGATAGAATGATGGGGGTGATAGAGTGAGAGAAACAAGAGAGGAGAGAGAGAGAAGAGAGAGAGTGGAGGTAAGAGGGAAAATAGAAAACAAAGATGATATTAATGACAGTAGTTCGTCAAATTTTAGATAGAATTATTGAAAAGCACCATAATTCTATATAGCAGTTTATGTATAATTCCAAGGTTCAAAAAACGATAATAGTCTATTAAGATTCTGACATGACTAAAATAATGTGTGCCCCCAATATGCTTTCCATAGTGAAAATAATTGTATATAGTTATAGTTACATACAATTATATATAGAACTGTATGTGTTACATGCATAGTTAGCTCTCCGGGAAATGTCTTTTTCTGCCAAGGGATCTTATCAATGAGACAGGTTTTACCAATACGGCAAACATTAATCTTTAAAAAATTAATCAATACCCAGGAAACAAGAAGGAAATTTCATAGTGGTAAAGGAGTAAAATATAATTCCTGCTATGATTATGTTTCAAAAATAAAATAGGGAGGAAAATAATATTTTTAAGAAAATAAGTACATATAGCATTAAAGAAATAAACATGAGAAGCTAATAGCAAAAGTGAAGATATTAATCATAAAAATGAATCCAAATGGGCTAAATTCTCCAGTTAGCAGACACAGATTTTAAAACCGTGTTAAGAAAACCTGTCATTGAGAAATAGAACAAAATGTGGTAAATGAACTTAGAACTCAAGACTGGTAAAATAGACAATAAATAAATAATAAAGGCAGCAGATATAACATATTTATATTTTTAGATTAAACAGAATTCAATTCAAAAGCATTTAATGGAACAAAAATTATGTTAATAAGATACTTATAAAGAAAATGAAATAGTGTCTTTATATAAATACACATGCAGATACAATTTTCAATAATTTCATAGATATTCAAAGAGAATTGTAAGAAATAAATTCCACTAAGAAATATTTATATTTGATGCTATGTTTTTATAACATTCAGTTACCTATTATTTTATATGTAGAAAGATTAAGGAGAATGCACAGATGAATGGCAACCAAACTGTCCTAAAATTTTGTAAGACATCAAAACAATTAGTATCTTCAAAATTTTCAGAGGAAAGCAAAGAATAATTATAAAGTAATTATAAAGTAAAAGCTTTATTTCCTCCATCTACCATCCCTAAAACCAAGTGAAACCACTATACATATTTACAGTTCATTACATTAAGATTAGATTTTAACATTTATTTATTATGGATGGATTTATTTATTTATTTTAACCTTTTAAATAAGTGATTTATTAGAATAGGTTTTTAATCTTATACTTTTTTCCAATATATAGTAATTTTTTTTCTGATTCTTTTAAATAACTAGATATTTTCTAAAATTAGCTAAATGCTCAGAAACTGTCTGTCCTTCCTAGAATGTTCACTCTTAGTTCTCGCTGTTTAGTTATTTATATTCTCACCAAGCAACAGTACTTTCACAATTTCACTAGGGAACTTTTAAATCTCTGCTTGGATATACCATTCATCTCTGCAATGATGAGCCCTGTGTATCCTTGATTGCAGAGAAGACCTGGCTCTGTTTTGTATTCATTTTTTTTGAATTAAATATATATTTTTTCTTTCAATCTCATCATTCCCAGAGGGAAGCAAAAAGTTCAATTTGGAAAATCTTATGGTGTGTGTCATTATGTCAGTCTAAAGATTATTTTGCAAACAAGCAAATAACAAAAAAACTTAGTACTCAATAGGGCATTGGAATTCTTCACAGCACTGCAGCCTGTGATACAAATTGAGCTTCACCCGGTGGAACTGAATAGTAGCTACTCTCAAAAAGCTGAATTTCAGCATTAAAAGATGGGGGTTGTCATGGTAGTTACAACAGGGGATCCTCTTAGCAATTTGCTCTTGTATCATTAGGCTTTAAAAGTCTTCATTCATCTGGATTCTGTTTCAAACACTTTAAGAAGTCACATAATTATATGCAGCTAAAGATACATCTGAGATTTATTAAAACTACAAGAGGAGATGATAGTTTGCTAAGAAAGATTAGGTTCTCCGAAGAAATCTTTGTAATTAGAGATGGAGCTGATAATATGACGATTTTTAATTTCACTGACAGGATATATTACTCTAGTTTGTATGCTCTGTCACAGAGTTGGTTAGTTTATTTCTGTAGTGCTGAATATGAAAACATATTCTGAAGAAATATTTTCTCTTTGAAAGAATAGCTATTAGTTCAAAGCAAAACATCTGGATAAATGCATCATAGGAAAACATAGGAAAAACAAACAAAAACTGTGTAAAAGGAAGATTACCCTAGGAAAATCGAAGGAATCGGAGGTGGGACTTTAATAAACACATGCACAAACAAAATATTAAAAAGTGATTTTTGATCTCTTACCCTTTGTTGACAGAAAATAAACAGAAAGACTATAGAAAGAACCAATTAATTTATTTATTTTCTTTTTTCTCTAATGATACAGACCTGCTTGGGAAATAGAGCATGATGATTGGGACAGGATGTTAAAACTGTTGTTACCTTTGCACAAATTTTCACTACACACATGTCAAATTCTGATTTGGTATTCTAAAAGGAAATCAACACTGTGATTTCCATCACAGCTAAACTTCCAATATAACAAAATGCAGGATGTGCTTAAAATACAGATTCTCATATTTCGTTGGTCTATAGTATCCTTAATATTTTAGTAATTTATCAAAGCATTCCAGAGACAAAATAAATGCTTAACAATTCTACTTATTAAGTATTTAAGTACAAAAAATTAGCAGTAGTTGCTTGTGGTTTTCAAAAGATGCTATTGCTCCCCTCCAAAATTAAAAATATCTCAAAGGGTCTCTTGAATTCAGTGTAGCACACTAGGGTGCCAGTTTGGGAATCATAGAATTAAAGTAATTTTGCTCATGGATCTTTACTTAAAATTTGTTTGAAAATAAATCAGATTTAAAATGTGTTATATCAACTTTGATAATACTTGTAGAGTAGTTCTTAAAAGTATTTATTTTTCTTTATATACCTGAAGTGGGGGTGGGGAAGGAGGACAGCTGGAGATAATTTTCACTTCTTTCAGGTATTACCATTTCTTCAAATGTGCATTATGAAATAATTAAAACATACCTCATACAATGATAATATCCCTGTCCCATAGGGTATGTTTTTTTCCATGTCCATCTTTCCTGGACATGTAGAGCTCAAATGGACGTTCCTCAATTTGAGTTTTATCAAAGAAAGTGCTCATTTAGGAAATCCATACAATTAAACAAAATGTTTATTTTTACGCCAGCGGAACATTTGAATGTTTATGACATAGGCAATGGGAAATAAGCTTCACGTAGTGCAGTTGGAATTGCTAAGCATTTACTTTAACAACATGTACTTTACTTTGCACCTGGGTACAACCTCAACACCAATATTTTATTCATTTAAAAATTCAGAGCTAGCTGAGATCTATGGCAATGTCAACATTGTGAAATACAACATCTGGGGGTAGGCTGTGCAATAACTGAAGTCATCATTGCCAAAGTAATCCTGATACCTGTGTCTTTACATTCTGTACATATTTACCAAGATTTTCAAATGTTGTGAAAATGCTAGAAAGGCCCATGGACAAATACAGATAGGTTTATATACTGTCAAGAATATTGTTGATAGTTACTGAACTTTAATGATTTGAAGTAATGCTTGAGTGAAATGTTAGTAGAGATATTGAGATAGACGACTAGACAAATATATGTATAGGTAAACAGACTGTGGTAGAGCGTATTATACTTTTTGTGGCAAAATATATGAAGAAATGTCAGTAGGTAATGATATGTGAGAAGATTCATCAAATCTTAACCCTGCCCATTAACTACCTGTGTGATCTTGGGCAACTTATTCAACCTACCTGTTTCTCAATATCTTCCTGTGTAAGTGGAGATAATAATATATTTAACTCTTAGGACCGTTACAAAGATTAAATTAGTAGATATATGTAAAGAAGTAAATTAGTGCCTGACAACTGGTGCTACAGAAGTATTATTTATTAACATGATTGTTTTAATTGTTAAAAAGTATTATATACTAAAAGTCATTATGTATAAAATGCCAACGTTATAGAAGTGAATAAGTGTACCTGCCCTAATTTTAGAAAATAAATAAAATTAAAGATTTATTCATTTATACTGCCTGTATATAAAATTTTAAAGAAGTCTCGTATTTTATTTTGTATCTTGACAGTTTGAGTAAAATTTGTCTGCCATAGAATGATGTCTGGTCACTAATGATGTTTGTGTTCTAATGAAGGAAATGATCATTATACTTTTAATGAGAATTTTATCGGATTCCATTTTCTCTTCTTTCTTAGCATAGCACTTATACTTCTTTTTAAACTTATTGTAGTGGTTGCCCTAGAGTTTGCAATATACATTTGCAACAACACAAGGCCACTTTCAAAATACACTATACCATTTCATGGGTTCTGTATCTTATAATAACAAAATAATTGTCTGTGCCTATGAGTTTTTGTTTCTCCTTTTGTTTGTCTTGTTCCTTTGTTGTTCATATATATATATATACATACATATATATATATATACACATATATGTGTATAACAGAATTGTACATCTGAAACATATGTAACTTTACTAACAATTGTCACCCCAGTAAACTTTAATGAAAAAAAAATTTAATTCCTCCCACCCAATCAATGTATATCATTACTGTAATTCACTTCACTTATATATATATATATGTAAACATGAGTGTAAATGCATATACATAAGAAATATTCATTAACGTATATAATCAAATGCATTTTAGTATTAATTTGAACAAACTTTTGCCTGTTAAATTGATTAAGAAAAGTTCTCATTTTACCTTAATTTATTCCTTCTTTAGTGTTCTCCCTTTCTTTATGTAGACACAAGATTCTGACTTGTATCATTTCCTTCTCTCTAAAGTACTTATTTTAACATTTCTTGCAAAGCAGGTTTACTTTGCAACAATTCCCTCAATTTTTGTTTGTATGACAGTTTTTATTTCTCGACTTTTAAAGGTACAGTATTCTATTATGTGTTTTTTTTTTTTTCCCCTCTCAAAACATTAAATATTTTACTGCACTCTCTTCTTGCTTACATGGTTTCTGAGAAGTCAGATTTATTTTTTATCTTTGTTCTATAAATAAGGTGTCTTTGTCTTTTGGCTTTTTTCAGGTTATTTTCTTTATCTTTGACTTTCTGCATTTTGAAAAGAATGTGCCTAGATGTAGTGTTCTTTGGCATTTATCCTGCTTGATGTTCTCTGAGTTTTCTGGATCTGTGGTTTGGTGTCTGACATTATTTTATGGAAATTTTGTAGTTGCTCCACAGTCCTTGTTTTTTTTTTTTTTTTTTCCAATGATTGTTCCTTTGCTTTTCAGTTTTCCAAGATTCTATTGATATATCCAAAAGCTGAGAGTCTTTCTTCAGCTAAGTCCATCTACTAGTACGTCATCAAATTAGTCTTCTTTTCTGTTACAGTGTTTTTGATGTGTAGCATTTTTGTTGTTGTTCTTTCTTAGGATTCTCAACTCTGTTTACATTACTCATATGTTCTTGCATGCTGTCTACTTTATCTATTACTTCCCTTATCATATTCGTCATAGTTGTTTTAAGTTCCAGGTCAGATAAATACAACATCCTTGCTATATCTGTTTCTGATGTTTCCTCTCTCTCTTTAAATTATTTATTGTTTGTTTTTGCCTTTTAGTATGACTTGTAATGTTTTGTTAGTAGCTAAACATGATTTACTGGACAAAAAGGAACTGCTATGAAGAGGACTTCAGTAATATGATGGTGAGGATTGCCTACTCTTAGTTTTCCATATCAGTGTAGCTAGCATTTTACCCATTTTATTGATTTTTTTTAAAAACTATTAGCTGAGATTGTTAACTGTGTGACTTCCTTTCTATTCTATTATAGATGATTAGTATCATATTTTTTTAAAATACTGAGTTAGCTGAATCACACGGATTCCAAAATGTTTCTCTTCATTTTTATTGAATACAAATAACTTTCTATTTTCTATTTTTACTTCTTTTTTCTATTTACATCTATTTAGTTTTCATGCGTTTTGAGGTTTCCAAATCTCTTTCTGTTACTGATTTTCAATTTATTTCTGTATGGTCAAATAATTTACTTTGCATGACTTAAATCACTGTGAATTTATAGAGACTTATTTTTTTGTCCCACAGTATGGTTTATATTGGTAATAACTCTGTGTGCACTTCAAAAGAACCTATAATCTATTGGTGTTAGTTTGAGTGTTCTATAAATGTTAATTAGGTCAAATTAAGTAGTGCTGTTCAAATCTTATAACTGTGATGATATTCTATTTGCTCCATCAATTTTATAGAAAGTTATATTAAAATCTCCAGCTATAATTGTGGATTTGTCTTTTCCCCTTACAGTTCTAGAACATTTTGTTTCCTGTACTTTGAAGCTCTATTATTAGGTGCATAAATGTTTAGCATAGTTATGTCCTCATGATGAATTGACCAGTTTATCATTGTAAAATAAGATTCTATATTCCTTTTAATATTCTTTATCAATATATTCTTTATATCAATATATTCTTTGAATATATTGATAAATCTGTAATATTGCAGTAAAGAGACACAACAAAATTTTCTTCTGCTTCTATAACAACCTTTTATTCTTTTTTTTCTCAACAAGTTTGGAGGCATTGTGTCTTTGGAAAACAAAGATTAATTGCCCCCATCACAAACGTAATGAGAAACTGTATGAGACTTTTTGCCATCTATGAGGCTGAGATATGGAATTAGACATGTGATGGCTGGAGGGCTGAAAGTCACTGCTATACTGGAATTACTTATAATCTAAAAACTGGATGCAGTCAAGTATTGAACACCAATAAAATTATTTTTCTTTCCTGCATATCTCATTTATTTAAAAAGGGAATTAAATACTTACTTACTACTCACATATTCCATATTCTGGTGCACATATGTATGTGTTTATTTAAAAATTAACCTTATGTTTTCCAAAGATACTAAAAAAATGTCTTTTATCATGATAGAGTCAATGAAAGTAAGGACATCTAATGTTTTATTTCACTGAAATCTGAAAACTACTTAATTCTACGTTTAATGACAATACCTGCCTAAAGTTAGCTATAGCATGAGGAAGAATACTGGTCTGGGAATCAGAATACTTTTGCTGTAATTTTGGTTTGCTGTTAACTAAACAATGACTATGTAATTGTGAATAGTCACTCAACCTCTCCAGGCATGGTTTCTCTAATAGGTAAAATTAGGTACTGAAATAGGTGAATTTTAGGTCTCTTATCATTCAAGATTTCTGTAGTTACCTGGTTGTTTCAACCAAAGCATCTTTTTTTTACATCTTTTGGGTCTACAAAAATTTAGGAACAAACTAAAGACAAAACAGAATTAAAATTTATTTATATTTATTACTGTATGAGGAATAAAAACTATTTTGTAATAGACATTATCTTCATATAAAACTAAATTTTAATCAATGCTTGATGATATACTTCAGTGTCTATAACTGGATCTTTGGATGAATATAAGTAATTCCTAAGAATTCAATCTGTACTCCAGGAGAATGGTCAGTAAATGTCCATGCAATATTAGCAGGTATTATAAAATTAATTATCTGGAAAATTCTCCCTTATACATTTCCCTGTAACAATATTTGAACCTGGAAAACCTGAAATGTTTAACCGTGAAAACCTCACAAGTTAATGTCTGTCACTGGTCTACAAAAATATACAATGCATGCATCTGTTTGTACTTTATAATCATCCCAAGAAACAACAAACTTCTACATTAGCATATAAACTAGGGACACAATGCTCTTGGTAATATTCTTAAAGTAAAATAGCAACATGATTTGTTGGTATTGGGAAAGATTTTTGTGTTTTTTTTAAATTATTATTGTGGTAAAACAAACAGCATTAAATTTACCATCTTAACAATTATATATATATATATATATATATATATATATATATATATATATATATATATATATATACAATTCAGTGGTGTTAAGTATATTCACATTGTTGTGCAACAAACAAATCTCTTGAACGTCAACATGGTTCCTTTATTAACAAATATAGAATTAACTGAACTCTTTTTTTTTCAAAACCTTCCAGACAAATCACATATATATATATTCCTCATAAAATTTTCATATTTATATATATTAGAGCACATAAATATATTTCAAATTCATGTTGTAGAGCTTAGCCCATGTGTCTTTGTAATTTTCTCTTTGGCCAGGTATGCATTTGTATTCTGTCTGTTTCAGACTGACAGAGAAAATCTTTATCAGGGCATATAATGAAGCTGCATGTGCTATAGTGGTTGGAGGCCACTGTTAATGATGTAGAAGGATTGTGGCCAAGATGGTGGAATACGTAAACGTTATACTTGCCTCCTCTCATGACCACATCAAAATTAAAACAAAACTACATAACAACTATCATTGAGTATCACCTGAAGTCTAGCTGAACAGAAGCCCTACATCTAAGGACATACAGAAGAAGCCATCTCAAGACTGGTACAAGGGGTGGAGAACAGAACAAGCTGGTCCCACATCTGTTTGTGGCAGTTACAATTAAGAGGGATATCTCATCTATGGAGGTCTGCCTGGAGAAGCAAATGGTCCCAGCCCCACACCAGGCTTCCCAACCCAGGAATGCAGTGCCAGGAAGAGAATACAGAAGGCTGCTGGACTCCCAGGCGTTCCCCTTAAAAAGCCCACACATAGACATACTCATTGACGAACACACTCACTT
Source organism: Rhinolophus ferrumequinum (assembly GCF_004115265.2). Lineage (NCBI taxonomy): Eukaryota > Metazoa > Chordata > Mammalia > Chiroptera > Rhinolophidae > Rhinolophus > Rhinolophus ferrumequinum. The sequence continues at coordinate 81,482,898 of NC_046287.1, forward strand.
TGAGCTCCAGTGCTGGGGCTGCAGTTCAAAAGGTTCCAGGGACATACCGGGAGGAACTGAATTGTCTGGCTGCAGGGGGACGGCTGGATGGGTAGTTTCCTCTGACCCAAAGGGGATGGAAGAATCCATTGTTTCTTTATTAAGCCCTCCCTGAACCTTGCATGCAGACAGAGGAAGTCACCATATCTGAGTATCCATCAACCTGGTTAGCATCCTTTGCCCCTTCCTGGTGACTCGCAGAGAACCTGCCCTTTTCAACTTGCGGGCCTACCCAAGCTGCTTCCAGTGGCTTTTCCACATAAACAGCCTACCTTTGCTCATTGTTTCAGGATTTTGTAAAATCTCTCAAATGTCCACAAACCCCAAACAAGCAGGATCTGGCCTCAGCATAACTCTTACCTCTTGGTAAGCAGCCTCAAGCCCAGAACTCACAGCAGCCAGCCTCAGTGCATGGCTTGGCATCTGGAAGCCCAGCACAGGTAGCAGAGATATGCAGATTGCTTGATGGCTCATGCCAGGTGGCATCAGGAAGGTCATAAACTATGGCTGAACTTGACCTGAGACAGGGTTCCTCTCAACAGGCCCCAGGTCAAGCATGCCCATTGGCTAGCTACAGACCAAGCCAGAGCACCACTGGAGCTCCATCTGAAGATGACACATCCAAAGGGAAGACTGGACAGGCACCAGAGCCCTGCCAAAGTGAATCCTGCTCCATAGTGTCAGCTCTTGAACAACAGCTCCTCCACTGAAGTCACCGGCCAGTCTTCACAACCAACCTGAAGATTAATTCCAACCACCGATGTGCAAACAGCACCCAAGGCTCAATTACAACAGGAAAGAACATTCACCCCATACAAAAGACACACCTGTAGCACCCAACTTAGGTGACAAGGGATAATGTGCCACTGGGCCCCACAGAACATCAACTATATAAGACCATTCTACTAAAACTAGGACACATATCAGCTCTACCTAATACGTAGAAACAAACCCAGGGTGGCAGCCAAAATGGGGAGACAATGAAATATATCCTAAGTAAAAGCAGAACAAAGCCCCAGAAAAATAACTGAACAAAATGAAGACAAGCAATGTAACAGATGCAGAGTTGAAAACACACCTGTTATAAGGATGCTCAATGAATTTAGGGGAAAAGTAAATGACCTCAATGAGAATTTTAACAAAGGAATATAAAACATAACAAAGAACCAGCCAGAAATGAAAAATACAATAACTGAAATGAAGAATACATTAAAGGGAACCAATAAGAGCAGAATCAATGAAGCAGAGTATTGAATCAGCGATGTAAAAAATAAGGTAGCAGAAAATACCCAATCAAAACAGCAAGAGAAAAAAGAATCAAAAAATAATAAATAAATAAAAGAGGATAGTTTAAAATATCACTGGGACAACACTAAGTGCACCAAATTCTCATCACAGGGTTACAAGAAGAAGAGAAAAAGCAAGTGATTGAAAGCCTATTTGAAGAAATAATGATGGAAAACTTCCCTAAACTGGCAGAGGAAATAGACATACAAACCCAGGAACCGCAGAGAGTTCCAAATAAGATGAACCCAAAAGAGGCCCACACCAAGATACATCATAATTAAAATGCCAAAAGTTAAATACAAAGGGAAAATCTTAAAAGCAACAAGAGAAAAGCAGTTAGTTAGCTACAAGGGAGCTCCACTAAAACTATCAGCTGATTTCTCAACAGAAACTTCGCAGGCCAGAGGGGAATAGCATGAAATATTCAAAGAGATGAAAAGCAAGGATCTAAAATCAAGATCTACCCAGCAAAGCTATCTGCGGATGAATAGGTAAAGAGTTTCTCAGACAAAAAATCTTAAAGGAGTTCATCAACACCAAACCAGTATTACAAGAAAAGTTAAACCGAAGAAGAAGAAAGAGGAGGAGGAGGAGGAGGAGGAGGAGGAGGAAGAGGATGAGTAGAAAAAGAGGGAGCAAAGGAGAAGAAATATGAATAATAAAATGGCAATAACTATATATCTATCAACAATTACTTATAATGTAAATAGATTAAATGCTCCCATCACAATAGGGTGGCTGAATGAAAAAGAAAATAAGACCCTTACATATGCTGCCTAGAAGAGACACACTTCAAATCAAAAGACACACACAGACTGAATATAAAGGGATGGAAAACATATTTAATGAAAATGGAAACAAAAAAAAAAATCTGGGGTAGCAATACTTATACCACACAAAATAGACTTTAAAACAAAGGCTATAAGGAGAGACACCAAGGACCCAATAATCCCACCTCTGTATATTTATCTGAAGAAACCCAAAATGTTACTTGAAGGGCCCTGTGCATCCATATATTCATTGCAGCCTTGTTTACAATGGCCAAGATATGGAGGCAGCTGGGGTGTCTGTCGATTGATGAATGGAGAGCAGGTTGTAAATATATACAATGGAATATTACTCAGCTATAAACAAGAATAAAATTCCCATTTGCAACAACATGGATGGACCTAATGAGTACTGTGCTGAGTGGAGTAACTCAGATAGAGATAGAGAAAGACAAATGCCATATGATTTCACTTATATGTGGAATGTGAAAAACAAAATAAATCAACAAACAGAAACAAACTCATAGATACAGAGAATATTTTGATAGTTGTCAGATAGGAGGGGCATTGGAGGATAGGTGAAAAAGGGGAAAGGATTAAGTACAAATTGGTAATTATAAAATAATCATGGGATGTCAAGTTTATCGTAAGGAATATATCAAATAGTATTGTAAAACTATGTACGGTAGCAGATGGGGAATAGATTTACCTAGGTGATTACTTAATATATATATATATATATATATATATATATACACTAAGTTATATATATATATACTAAGTTATATATATATATATATATGTGTGTGTGTATATATATATATATATATACACATATATATATATCTAGGTGATTATTTATATATATATCTTATATTTATCTTGGTGATTACTTAATTAATATATATATAAACTTAATTTTATATATATATATATATACACACACACACACACATATATATATAACTACTATGCTGTACACCTGAAACTAATATAATATAGTATGTCTACTAAACTTAATATATTATATATATATATATATATGGAGAGAGAGAGAGAGAGAGAGAGAGAGAGAGAGAGAGAGAGAGAGAAAAGAACACGCCCGCTTCAGCAACATAGTATGTAGAAATATTTGGCAAGAATTTCTAGAAATGTAATAAATGTTATATACATATATGTATGTATATATGTATAATTTATATATATATATATATATTTCTTTTTGTTTAATGAAATATTTTATCTCTGCTAGTTAGCACAATTATTCCTACTAACAAATGAAATATTCTAATCTTAGGAGGTATCACCTATTTCCTAGTTGATATTTCAAAATTAAAATTGATTTAGAGTCGAGTGACCTATTAGTGAATAACAACTTTATCATTATCTTTGTGATCATCAATAATCTAATCCTGATTGCTTCAGTTTCTTTAATTAAAAAAAAATTAAAATTCCTTTTAAGAGATATTTAGTTATATTAAATGAGCTAAAGCATAAGTGTGCTATCCTAATATATACCTTTCTTCCTCTTGCTTTGTCTTCATAGCTGTACCTGAGCATGCAACACCTGCCTGTGATCTACACTTTTAGAATTGATTGAAGACCTTGCTGGGCATATGTGCTCACTCTGAATAATGTGGAAGGAAGTCAAGAGGAGGAAGAAAAATCAAAAGCTCATGGGATGTGACCTATCCCTCCTTAGTGTCATCCTCTATGACGCAGTCCGTTTTTGTGTTGGGCTAAAAATTCACAACACTGGGATACTGAAATTTTTACAGCATTTAAAACGCCTAGAGATATTCAGAAAGTTTCTGTTCTGAAAATTTATTCTGACAAAAGTCCTTTCCTAAAATATTAAATCTCTTGCCAAGTTCATGACATTTTAAACAAGAAAAAAAATTGCTGCATAAAACTCTTTTTTTTTGAGATTAATTTCAAAATTCCTTACAATTGAAGATTCATAGTTCAATTCTGAAATAATATTTTATAGTTGTACATGACACAACTCTTTTCCCTTTAGATTTCAAAACTGTTTTTTAAGATTAGCCTATGAATTTCTGGAAAATTTTTATCTGATAAAAAGCAAATGTTATCTTCACTTTCTTCCTGTTTAAAACAAAGTTTAAAGAGGTTTGTCTCAGGGTATTTCATAGATGATAAAAGCTGGGAATAAAATCATGACTTCTGATGCACTGTTTCTAAGTTTCGACTATGTCTTATGTTCAAATGACCCACAAGCTTAATACAATTAAAAGTATATATTTTTAATTTACGTGTAGTCCTTATACAATCTTATATTGGTGATAGTGGTTTCAGGTGTACACTATAGTGATTCAACATTTTTCTACTTTAAAATGTGATCACCCTGCTAATTCTAGTAAGTAACTGTTACCACATAAATTTATCGAAAAATTAACTGTATTCTCCTTCCGTTTTTCACTCATCTCCCCACCCTTCGGGTAACCATCGATTTTGTCTTTGTTTCTGTGACTCTGTTTTTGGTTTGTTTGTTTGCTTTGTGCATATTTAAATAAAAAATAACGAAAATAAAAAAAAAACATTTTATTGGAAGTATTGATATCCTATATTAGGTTTTATTACTTATTTTTTGTTTGCATATGTTTCATGGCTACGAGACAATAATCTCTAACTGCCATGTGTGTTGTATCAATTTTCCTTTCCCCCCACTTTTTGCTGTCTTATACATGAGAATTATAAAATTGCTTTTGTGTTGTACACATTATAGATATGATTGAACCAAAAAATATTTTAAGGCTTTACGAAATTCTAGATTCATTGTCTTATTGAATGTTCTTTACATAAATTTCCTTCTTGTTTATAAAGCTTTTAGAAATACTTTTTTTTAAAAAATTCAGAGATACAAATAAGCATTACACATTGTTTCAGGGTATTCTTGAATAGATTAATAATTTGAACTGAAGACACAAAACTTGATTTATTTACATTAGCTTAATGATTTTTATTTTTATTGCAGTTGTTACCTTCACTTTTTTTTTTTTTAACACTCACTTGAGGTAGATACAAAAGGTTAAGTATATTTTTTATCTCTTGGTAACAAATGTAATCATGTATATAATGTGCAAAATTAAAAATAAATGCATATTGAGTATTCTCCCACAAACCTACAGAATACTAATTCTTGCGTAAACATTATTTATTACTGTTTTATTTTTAATAAATCTTTTAAAACTAATTTTGTCTTACTTTGAAAACTTTTTAACAAATCACTAGATACCTATAGATAAAAAATTGTTTTATATTAATTTCTAGTTCTATATGTACAATATATTTGTGTTTCATTGCCTAATATCATATAAATTATCTTTCAAATAACTTGAACTGTTATGTTTCAACTTTGTTCAATGAACAAATACCTTAGCTTGCTTTAAAGTAGTTTTAAGAAAATATCATGGATTTGCAGTGAAATAGTAATATGTTAGACATCAATGATGACTTAAATATTTTATTTAATAATTATAAATGCTAAAGGTATTAAAACATGCAGCATCTTTATTTTTAAGTGCATCATATATCTATTATTCACTTTTTTGTTACTTCTGTGCACCAATTAAGATGATACTAAAATTCTTCTCATTTCAAAGTTCAAAGGGCATCAAAATGCAGTCAGTTGTAGCTTTGAATTAGTTATTGCTATTTTTATAATGCATAAAGAACCTGTGAAAAATTCTATAAACTTGATCTTACATTCAGTGCCATACCATCTTGGATTAAAGTACCAGATGTTGTCAATTTGCAGTTTACACATTTAAACAATATATTAATCTGAAATATGCCCTAATTAAATTAGAAAGAAAATGTGATTCCTTAGCTCATCATTATTGAATAAAAAGAAAGTGATAAGTTATGAAGAATATGATAAAAAATTAATTTAAATTTGTTATATTTCTAGATTTCATAAACTATTTGAGGACCAACATTTACATTTTTCACCAATTTTCCAAATTTTCTTAATTTTCATCAGGCAATAATGAAGAACAAACCAGTAAAAAGCTATCTTTGCAATCAAGAAGTAGAAGTAAGGTATATTGGGGAAAGCATTGGGTTTATCGGCCTAAAAGATGCTATTCTAACCCAGGGTATGTCACTTTCTAACTTCAATATGGATTTTTCTTTTCCAGTATTAGTAATCTTCATTGTCATATTAATTTGGACCTAAATCACTCTTGAGATTAAAATATAGGAAGTTACCGACGTTTTCATGCCAGTCTTTCCCAACCATGTACGTACACACTTATGGCCCTTCCCAACTCCAGCCTCTACCCCATCCCGCAGTCATATGCGTTTTATCTGTACTTATAACTATGGTGATATCTATGTTTGTCTATCTCTATGCCTATGTATCTATATCTATACCGTCTGTATCTATATTGTCTATATTTATATATCTATATGTATATCTCTATATCTATCTCTATCTATATCATCTATTTCTCTATCATCTATCCATCTCTTTCTCTGTCTCTGTCTCTGTCTCTGTCTCTATCTCTATCTCTATCTGTATGAGTATATACATTTCCATGCCAACATAAAGACTATCATTGGCTTATTCACATCTCAAAGGAGTGAAGCTTACTTGATATATTTGGTTGACTCACTTTCTTTTCACCTTTCAAAGCAATTGAAGGCTCAATGGAGTGAGGCCAAGTGGTTTGTAGAAAAAATATGGTACTCATTAGTTTACAGGAATTACACTGTAAACATTCCTGCTACTGGGTTGGTTTTCTGAGGTGGCCTGGGGCCCTGCGGTTGTCATAAACTTCTTGGACTGTGACATCTTACCTGAAGGATATCTCCTTTGAGAAGACCGTCTTAGTTGGCTGCACTGCAGAGCTGTGTCAATGTGCCAAGCATACCTCTGCAGATTGCCCAAGCACTTCAAACTGGCCTGAAAAGTATTTATTGTCCAATACTTGAAAGAATTGTATGTAAGAAATCTGGAGTGGCTGCATGTCATGTCATTGCTGACACAGAGTAAACTTTCCAATGATAGCAGAACGATTTTCAGTGACCTTCTTAACACTGTTTCCTATTTTGCTGTCAAGACAGTGTGCAATGTAAAGTACTGCTAGGGTGTGACAGTCTGACAATGTTCTATTACCCAAGAATTTAGGACCATCAAATTTAAGTGAGTGACAGATCTACTCAGTTTTAGTAAACTGTAATCTCACAAATTGTACCCCCTGCCTTTTTCTTTAAGAGACCTAAGTATCAAGCTCTACTCTTTTTTCCCTTTTCATTCCAAAATGGTGTGGAGTGTGAGATTCTAAAGTGGCACTCCCTCTTTAGATGCTGGATTTACTAATCAGTGGAAGGAAGGACCTGATATGCTGCCCAGTTTTCTGCAGAGTTTCTACTAGACATTTGGAGCACTAGATAATTGTATTGGGAAGATTCAGAAATCTAGGGTCATTACCATCTAGAAAAGTAAAAATAAAAATGTTGACTGGGTATGATGCTGAAGAGTTTAATTGTTGGGAAGCTGTAGTTGAAGCCGTGTCTATAACCAGTGCAGAAAAGGGTCCACCCATCTGAGAAAAATAGTTGTGCAGGTTATGGATTAATGAGATTTGCTTACAAATTTTTATTAAATTTTGAATTCAAATTAAGAATATTTTAATGTAGTACAATGTCAGTCCAATTTCTCAGTAGCTGTCTAAAAATATTCTAGCTATACTGTTATTTCTCTCACTTTGTTTTTCCTTATTTACATAGAACTCTGGTTTGTGTATCAGTAAAGATAATCTATTGCGCTTAATTAAACAGAAATATATTCATTTAAGAGATATAAAATAATATGTACACAGGTGTTGGAAAATATGTTAAAATATACTACTGTACATAATGAGTCTTTTTTTCTAAAATAAGAGAAATATGGCTGAAAAATTAAATACAGAGAGAGAACAAATCAAGATATGTTGAGCATTTTAAAAAATATGATCCCAAAAGTGTGCTCTTAAAATGAGTACAGAAAAGTACATACAAATTAAATCCATGACAAATCTAAAACTAAGCTTATTAATTAAAGTAGTGTAACAAAAATGTTTTAAAAAGTTTGATCAATACTCAATAATATTGTAATATGTATAGTGTCAGATGGGGACTAGACTTATTGAGGAAATCACTTCATAAATTATTAATGCCTAACCACTATGCTATACAACTGAAACTAATATAAAATAATTTTGAATGTCAAATATTAGTTTAAAAAGATATATAGTTACTGGATGTAGAGTACAGCATAGGAAATATAGTCAATGGTATTGTAATAGCCATGTACGATGGCAGAGGGGTAATAGACTTGTTGGTGTTATCACTTTGTGAGGGGTGTAAATGTCTAATCACTATGCTGTTTTGTACACCTGAAACTAATAAAAACAAGTTTGATGAAAAATAGAGAAAATAGAAAGGATAAAATAATAATTCAAAATTACAGAGCTGGCCAAAACAAGATGTTAAAATTCACAGTAACTTTCTTTATTTTGTGTTTACTGTTCTATCTCTATTTATGTTTCTTCATTCTTGCACATTTTTAGGATCGAGATTCATTTCTACTGAATCTATTCCTATTGCTAGAGTAAAATCCAACTGTTAAAGCTCAGTGCTTCTGAGACATCATACTTTTATTGATGCCTAATTAATTCACATTTATAAGCACTAACAGTTTTGCAATGCAGTTGTTTTATTGCTTGCTTGAATAAGAGAAAGAGAAAGAAAGATGTTTCAGAAGATATAGGCCTTGGAGTCCTTCCACTCCAGACTACTGGTAAAATATATTTACATCCTGTTGACCTGTTGTTTAAAATTCTATTTTTTCCTTTTTATTTAATTATCAGCTTATTAATTGCAAACTATGGGTGAGTATATTTCTGTGGCATAGCTTAGCACATTTTGCAGGAACTAAACATTGTCCTCCGTTAGAAGAGCTACCTCTGACAGTTATTTTTTTGTGGGACAGAAAATTGATGCTTTGAAGAATTAACTCTTATTTGTCATTACTGCTGTCACATGCATGAATGACACCATGGTTTTGTATAATCATTTAACAATAAAAAGTGGTAAATTGAATTGGTCAAATTATATGTTTTTTTGAATTTTTCCACCCAATGCACACTACATACTTGAGGCTTAAGTAGAATCTCCTTTAGCACCAAAACACACACTGACACATCCCACAGAAATGGTGAGTAACATTTATCTTTGTCTTGGACACATCAATAAATCATAGGATTTATCATCAATAAATCATTAGGCTTTGTTAACTCCTTTTAGCACTTTAGGAAAGTACACATACTCTTTTGGATGGTGATAAAAGAAATCTGCATAGATGAAACAAACAAGCAAATAAAAACACTCAGAGTTACAACTACAATCCAAGTGTATCCCCATTCCCTTCTTTGTATTCTTTTGCTCTAATCACTATATAATCAGCTGACATACTATATAGCTTATTTAGTGTGTTTGTTGTCTTTCTTTTCAAGTAGAATATAAGCTCCAAGAGGACAAGGGTTCTGTATGTTTTGTTCACTACTATTAATATATCTCTAGTACCTATAACCGTGCCTGGTACACAATAGAAGCTTCATACAGATATTTTAAGTACTCGTATATTAAGTACTTGTATACACAACTACTTTTATCAAGTTTTGCCTTCTACTTAGACACTGTAGGAAGTACCATTACTACTATCAAGTAATGAATATGGTAATTAGCTCCATCAGGATTTAATTGCATAAAACCATCAGCTGTTTGTGACATAAAGATATGTAAGCAAAAGTCCCTTTCGCAAGGAACTATAACATAGTTTATCAAGATACCACAGAATTACATGACTGGAAATTACACTGGTGAAATGTGGACTGTAGAGAATAAATGCAAAAATGAAATTCAGAAGGGATAGGCAGACTCTCCTAAGGTCCAGAATGTCAATTCCAATTCCTACAAACTTGGTATGTTTTTGGTTGAAATTTTTAAAAAATCTTCAAATAGATATTGTTTGTTTGTTTACAGGACTTCCCATTACACATGGGGGAATATTCCCCACAGAAGCCAATCCCATATGTTTCTTCTAATAATTCATTATTGCAAGAAATGATGGTATGAGAACATCATTTCTAGCTAAGTCAACCATCTTTCTTGCTTTGTGAACCACAACTACTTGTCCCAATCTTCTGATATTTTCTCACCAAAAAGAGTGGATTTATATATAATTAATATATTGTTCTGTGAGAACAGTCTGCATGTCAAATTATTAGAAATTCTCCACTTTCTTTTGGGGAAATTGCTTCTAAGCTGTAATCCTTTGATTCTATTTAGCTTTTGGTGGGTGAAGCAATGAAATTACGTGCAGATCACAGTATTAGCAAGCTGCAATTAAGAATAAGACCCATGGGATATCACTTTTGGGGTCTGATGGTGAGATATTGTAGTATGTTGGGAACAATAAAAATGTTGTTCTTCATTTCTGTTCTGCTCCAGTCATTTGTTAATGCTTTTCAAAAGTTATGTGTAACTGGGTGATATTATGCATTTTCTTTATTCTTAGAAATGTTTAAAAATAGTAATATATATATATACATATATATATATATATATATATATATATATATATATATATATATATATAAAATGTTGAAAAGTGCTGAGTTTCAAGTTTTAGTTTAAATATTTTTTTTTTTCCTCTGTACTAACTAAATCAACCCATTCAAACCCATTTTCTAAGGAACTACAGCAGGTCAGGCACAAATTAGATACTGAGTTCTACGTAGATGGCAAGGGATCAAGAAAATAAAATATAGTAATATGTGCTAATATAAAAATAACATGGGGTTATGTGAACAGAAATTGCTGAAGTATTCCTCTAGATTTAGGGGTCATGTCAGAAAAATCCCTTCTGGCAGCAGGAGGGGACATATATAACAAGACCTGAATTACAAGAATAAGCCAGCCTTCTAATGATCTAGGAGAAGCTTTCTAGGCAGAGAGCCCTAAGTTAGGAATAAGCTCGTGCCACTGGTTAATGGAAGGAAGGCAGGTGTGGACATAGTGTGATGATCATGGTGATGAGGGTGGTTAGGAGTGAGAATAGGAAGAGATTGTTTGGATGAAGAGATAGGGTCCAGATCACGTAAGACATTGTGGTTTCTTTTTTCTTTCTTTCTTTCTTTTTGAATTCAAGCCTGGAAAATTTTCAGTCCCTTCTTGCTATAAATCTACGATGGTGTAGCCACAGTTGGAATTCTTAGAACGTCTGTAATCCTGATGTCCTCTTTATCTTAGTTAAGGAGATTATTCTGAATATTATCTCTGATAGCAAGATCCATAAGGACCCCAATTCAGAAGGGGACTTTAAATTTCGGATACATCATTTCCCATGAGATCAAACAAACACCTAAAAACAAAATAAAACAAAAAACTCAGAATTCAGTAAAATAATCACAAGTTCAGGTAGACTCCACTAGTCTTGTCTGATAATACTCCAAAAGATATTGCACTGAGGACAAAAGTTAGAAGATAGAGAAAATAAAATAAAATGAAAGAGAGAAGGAAGGAAGGAAGGAAGGAAGGAAGGAAGGAAGGAAGGAAGGAAGGAAGGAAGGAAGGAAGGAAGGAGAGAAGGAAGGAAGGAAGGAAGGAAAGAAAGAAGGAAGAAAGAAAGGAAGAAAGAAAAAGAAAGAAATCTGATACATTCATTGAGCTGGGATTTGAGACATAAGATATACACAAGAATGTCTACATTACCTTGGACATTCTGGGCAAAACTATTTAGGGAACCTAGGAGATTCTTACGCCCCACAGACAACTCACCTAATCTCTAAAATAATGAGTGAGATAGATATATCAGTCTTAATTACTGCCTAGTGGAATTAAAAGAGAAAAAAAAACAACAACACACAACTATTCTATGTAGCAAAATGCAGTAAATTCCTTACAACAGAATCAGAGGTTTCATAATATGGATGTGATTTAGTTTCTGCAACTTTTTATTCCTTCTTAAAACATTTATTTCTCATTTTTTACATGAGCTCACTAAAAGATTTTTTACTGTGAACCCCTAATAGGTCAACTGGCTTCCGACAAATTCTCTGAAAATTCTAAATTTTCTGATGGTGTTCTAGGTCCATTCTGCCATTTGAAGATCAAATAAAAATGTTAAATAAAATATAATAAATCTGAAAAGTTTCAGAAAACTTCAGATCATTAAGGTAAAAGAATAGTAAGAGCAGATTAAGGAAGATGGAGACATTTGCAGTAACCAGATTGACTGGATGACAAATGAAGGCTGCCATATTGGTCCAGATTATTTGCTTTTGACTCAGGAAACACCAAATTTTAGACTGTACTAAAATAAAAGGATGCCTGGAACAAAATATTAGCATGGCAACTAGCATATAGTAAGGTATCAAAAACTGATATTATTAGGTTTTCAGCATTCAGACCTTTATTACTCCAGGGATTTAACATGTATGCACATTGTAATGTGAACTTTAAATAATGAATTATGTAACAGGAGATTACAAAGTATTTTTGCTTAGCCATTTTCACATTGTTCACTGTTATCTATAACACATTTTCACAAGATACTATTTCAAGTATTTTGTTTTTATTTGAGATATGGGTATCATTCTGTATAAACTTATGTTTGAAGTTCATATTGAACCTTTCCTGTTTGTGTTTATAAAAGTATTGTTACTTTAGATGTAAATTTACATATAAATTGAAAAAAATAAAACTTGTCTGAAAGAGAAATCTCCAGCTATAATTTAATGTTTATCTTCTTGTATTGTATTTAAGCCTAGACAAATTGAAACAAATAATTCTTTCTTAATAGTACATTATAAAACCTCTTAAAAGGATTCAAGACAGGAGCTTAACCAATCTAAATCATTTGTATTCAACCAAATGAAACACACTTAGAATATTCTGCTTTGTTCTTTTAAAATTATGACATTCAACCTTGTAGTCTAACACGTGTTTTTTTGTTTTTTTCAGATATAAAATATATTTTGTGATCTCAATCTGGTAATTCTAGCTATCCTTTAAACACGATATCTAGATAAAAATGAATAATTTTAAGTGGTTTTCTGTCCTTGTAAGTTCTTACATGAGAGTGCAAGTATAAGTATCTTTAATTTTTCCTAATTATTCTCTTTTACAAGCGAAGACATATTCACTATAGGACCAAGTTTATTTCAAACTAAAGTGCACACAACCCCAGACCTCTCTTTTGCTCTTGAAAAATGCATTTGAGTAGTTACATTTGTATAATAATTTAACAGAAATTGAAAAAAGAAAAGAACATTAATGTGAGAGACATGATTGAGGATCTTTGAGAGATTCCCGCATGATGTTACACCAACATTCTTCTGCATGCATAAATAATACCTAAGATTTCAAATTTGCAAGTCATGTTAACCTGCCTAGGTTAGATGTGTTCTAGCCCCATTTAACAATGCTTCAATTTCTACCCCCAGTTATAATTGAAAGAAAAACATTTTGTTTGCCAGAATGAACTGGGTTTGATTCCTGACTTTTAAACCTTTGACATGTGAGACTTGGGCTAATTTATGGCTTCCTATTGAGACTCAGTTTACTTATGAATAAAATTATAGGTGACAACATAAGATTACCACATACTTAGGAAACTAGGACTATCTGGCATATACCTATATACATTCAAAGTAACTTTCATTTTGATCCTTTCCTTTGCTTCACTTAGCGATTCCCAAGACTGTTTTCTAAACTTTGACCGGACACTGGGATAACACTACACCTACATATTATTTTTCTTCTGAGGCCTGGTCTTATTCTCATATTCCCAATTTTGGAATATAACATGACCTTCCACCCAACCTGTCAGAACTACGAGTCCTCTTTGATGCCATTTTGACCCCAGGCCCAACTATTTGGCATTCATGAGGTCATTACAGTTTAACAAGTTTACATTTTTAATATCTTTCAAATCCTTCTCATCATTTTGATTGTCCCTGTGCAAATTTGGAATCTCAATATTTGTTCATCTTCATCCAACATATTTGGCCTCCAAACAATCTGTCTGGCAATATCACTTTGAATTGCTTTTCTATCATCACCAAAGTAATTTTTTAAACTATCATATTGGGATGCAATGTACAACATAGTATCTACAGTTAAAATACTGTATTGTATATTTGAAAGTTGCTAAGAGGGTAGATCTTAAGCATTCTCATCACAAGAAAAAAAATATAACTATGTTTGGTGAGGGATGTTAACTAGACTTACCGTGGTGATTGTTTTGCAACATGTATAAACGAGATCTGACAATTAACTTCACAAACTCATCCTAGAAAAAGGGCTACATACCTCATTGTTAAATATCACTATGGTCACCTTCAAAGTACTCCCCTTGGGAAGCTATGCACCAATGCCAGTGCCTAGTCCACCCTTCAAAGCAATTTTGGACCTCTTTTTCTGGAATGGCCATCAGAGCTGTTAACCTTGATGTCCTGAATGTCATCAAAATATCTTCCTTTCAATCCTTATCTTCAGGTAAAGAAAGAAGTCACTGGGGGCCAGATCAGGTGAGTAGGGAGGGTGTCCCAATACAGTGATTGTTTAGTGGCTAAAACCTCCCTCACAGACAGTGCTGTGTGAGCGGGAGCATTGTCGTGATTCAAGAGCCATTAATTGTTGGTGAAAAGTTCAGGTCGCCTAACTTTTCACACAGCCTTTTCAGCACTTCCAAATAGTCAACTTCGTTAACTGTTTGTCCAGTTGGTACAAATTCATAATGAATAATCCCTCTGATTTCAAAAAAGTTTAGCAACTTCGTTCCAACAAATTTGTGAACTTAATTGTCAGACCTCGTATATCAAATCATTATGTATTACACCTTAAACTTAAGGTGTAAACTTAAGTATAAACCTAAAGTGTAAACTTAAAATATGTTATATGTCAATTATATCTTGATAAAACTGGGAAATAAATAAATAAATTAATTAATTAATTAATAATAAATAAAATTTATTGCTTATCATTTCCACATTACCTCACACTCTTTCTACATTTTCAAATAGTTAAATGCAGATTCCCAATGTCACAGTACTCCCTCACAGTTCTGTCTTTTTAGGGACATGACCCTCTCTTTTACCTGAAATGTACCCCCTTGATTTCCTACAGCCTCACCCCTAATCCTGTCAGCCGCTCCTCCTGGCTCACTCTCTGTTTGTCTCTGGAGATTTAGTTTAGGCGATAGTTATCTCCGGAAGTGACTGTGTCTCACACCTTCCCTTCACCCATCCAAGTCTGAGTGAGATCTAATTTGCATGAGACTATCATTGCAATGATAGACTTTGTTGTACTTGTTCGTTAACCAATCTTCTTTTGTCACAATATGCTTTTTGGTAAGAAGTGTTCTGAATCATCTTTGTATTAATAGAGCATATAAGATTACAAAAATAGTAGTTCTCATTAGGTCTCAAATTCTTGCTTTAGGATGAGTTGGTGATATGATGTTACCAATGATGTTAGTTTTAAACACATGCCTCCATTTACACTAAGACTCCAAATAGTATTTGTTTAGATGGCAGGAAATTAAAGATGAATGTTTGCTGTAGAAACAACACTGCCATTGTCACTCTACTTTTGTTGAATAATAGAATTGGCTATTCTCTTATAATTTGAAAATCACCTTTGTGCTATAGCCTTTCTGAGAGCGAGCTTAAAAAAAAAAAAGTGAGACATAATTTATAAGACACACTAGTTATGAGAGACATGACGAAAAACTCCAATTTGTATGATGTGTCAAACATAAGGAATAGTTATAAGATAGGATCACATATATTTTGAAAGTTGGAAGAGATTTTAGAGATTATCCATTTCAATATCCATGTTTTATGGATTAGGACCTTGAAGTTCAGAGAAGACAAAGTCTCTATCCCAGGAGATATGAAGTTTTAGCCACAGCCTACCCAAGTCTTTGACTCCCTGTCATTTGTTAATCAATGATGCTTTCATATAGAAAGTTTCCTCACAAAGGGATTGAAAAATGTTTTTATAGAACAAAGTCTCAACTTTTGGATTTTTTCAATGATAGAACATGAAGTTTTGGAACATTTGAAAATCTCCCCTAAATGTTACCACGGTAAGTAACTTCTATTCTCCTGGAACATCTGAAGAGAGAGTGGACAGAGAATATTAACAGAGGAAGGTAGGTAGAAAACTTGGAAAAAAAGTGTTTTCTTCTAAGAAAGATTGTAGCAGTATTTTTCTTTACATACTAAGAGCTAGACTTTGATTACTATTAACAGAGAGGTAAACCTGAAAATAATGTGAATTTTAGCTTAAACAATGTTTGAGAATATCAAGGGTCTATTCAGTCTCTCTGGAGTTTATCTAAGTATAAATTTAAGCAGAAAACATAGTTGGTCTCTTATGTATTTTGACATTTTTAAGGATAAAATCTTTTTTTCTTGTTCCTGTTAGTTTAACTGAACTGAGTGATTCTTGAGGATTCCTTAATATTCCAATAAAGGAAACAATCAGTAAGATTAACATATGTTGATTCTAGAAAAATGTATCCAATGGATGAAAATCTATAGGTATTGCTATTTGGGGGTTTACATATTCAGCCAATGTGTATACTTCTAGACATCAGCACAATGATAACACAGTGACACTCATTTGTTTTACTCACTGTCCTCATAGAACTCCCTTCGTGTTAGATGTAGATGAGAAAAAGAAGTGCTACTGGATTAATAAAAACCTCATGATTGCTTCTTCTTTTTAACATACCTTCTCATAATTAAAATTTTAAAATATTTATCTCATGTTTATTCATACATTCAGAATGTTATAGAACTAATAACATTTAATATCTGGAAAACAAATAATGTAAAACTTACTTGATTCAATTGATATTAATTATGACATGTTCTCCATGCATCAAATTTGTGGGAACGTATTTTGGCCAGTAGGGCTAAAGCATCAAGTACATATTTATTCTCAGAAGAATAAACTGTAAAATACATCAGGACATTATTTTTTACAGACCTGTGATGCTAGTGTGGGCAGTGATGAGCTATCTCAATACATAGTCAGGAAGAGCAAAAATAGCATTTGTGCTATAAGATTATCAGTCTCCCTTTTCTGTTGAGTAAGGGCCAGCAGAAAGTGAGAGAGAAAGAGACCAGAAAAAGAAATTAAGTTAAAATGTATTTGTTTTTAAGCAATTTGTGTTACACATTGTGAGAGTTACTAATAACAGAAGTAAGCAGCTATTTGAACATGGGTAGGCGGAAACAGAACCACTGATTGAGGGTTCAGAGTATAGATTTAAGAGCCATATAGCCACATATAAGAGATAAATAGAGAAAATATGAGGAGAATAAATTGCAGTTTAATATATGGAGGGAGAAAAATGAACAAGAATAGAATGTTAAGACATGATGGAAGGAAAAGTGAAGGAAGAAATGCCACGAAGCACATGGGAATAGAACAATCATGGACTAAAAACAGGATAGCAAAATAATATGAAGACCAAAAGAATAAGAGTCTCAGGCTTTAACCAACCTGTCGATCTTCTTAAAAGATGTGCATATACAATACAATTTTACAAATTATTTTTCACAGCAAATGTCCTAAATGTGTTAGTTTGATCTATATATTTGTAAACTACGGAAATTGGAAGTTCTGGCTACTAGAGGATTATTAGCAAATTTTGAAATTTAACTGATTATCAGGATGTTTTGCAAGCCATATTAAAGTTGTAAATACTAGAAAGAAAATCAAACTATCTTGTATTGTAAGTACTAAAACCCAAATCAATTCATCATATCATATCACACTTATGCCAATGGGTGGATATGCTTTTAGACCAACTAGGTGTCTGTTATCACATAATCTCCTTTTAACAACTCTAGCAGGAAAAAAATTTAAAAAATAAATAAAACCTTCCTGTTTTTTTTTCTTTTTTTTAATTTTTTTTAATTAAAGTTTATTGGGGTGACAATTTTAGTAAAGTTACATAGATTTCAGGTGTACAATTCTGTATTACATCACCTATAAATGACATTGAGTGTTCACCACCCAGAGTCAGTTCTCCTTCCATCACCATATATTTGATCCCCTTTACCCTCATCTACCACCCTCCTCCCCCCTTACCCTCTGGTAACCACTAAATATTATCTATGAGTTTTTGTTTCTCATTTGTTTGTCTTATTCTTTTGCTGTTTTTGGTTTATATACCACATATTAGTGAAATCATATGGTTCTCTGCTTTTGCTGTCTGACTTACTTCGCTTAGCATTATAATCTCAAGATCCATCCATGTTGTCACAAATGGTCCTATTTCATCTTTTCTTATCGCCAAATAGTATTCCATTGTGTATATATACTACAACTTCTTTATCCATTCATCTATTGAAGGACATTTTGGTTGTTTCCATGTCTTGGCCACCATAAATAAAGCTGCAATGAACATTGGAGCACACGTGTCTTTATGGATAAATGTTTTCAGATTTTTTGGGTAGATACCCAGGAGAGGGATTGCTGGGTCATATGGTAATTCTATTTGTAATTGTTTGAGGAACCTCCACACTGCCTTCCATAGTGGCTGCACCAGTCTGCATTCCCACCAACAGTGTATGAGGGTTCCTTTTTCTCCACAGCCTCTCCAACACTTGTTACTATTTGTCTTGTTTATGATAACCATTCTAAGTGGGGTAAGGTGATATCTCATTGTGGTTTTTATTTGCATTTCTCTGATGATTAGTGATGTTGAGAATTTTTTCATATGTCTATTTGCCATTTGTATGTCCTCTTTGGAGAAATGTCTCTTCAGGTCCTCTCCCCATTTTTCAATTGGGTTGTTTTTTTTGTTATTGAGTTGCATGAGTTCCTTGTATATTTTGGATATTAGACCCTTATCAGAGGTGCTGTTTGCAAAAGTCTTCTCCCATTCAGTTGGTTGCCTCTTTATTTTGTTAATGGTTTCTTTTGCTGTGCAGAAGCTTTTAAGTTTGATGTAGTCCCACTCATTTATTTTAGCTTTTACTTCCCTTTCCTTTGCAGTCAAATTCATAAAACACTCTTTGAACCCAAGGTCCATAAGTTTAGTACCTATGTTTTCTTCTATGCAGTTTACTGTGTCAGGTCTTATGCTTAAGTCTTTGATCCATTTTGAATTAATTTTGGTACATGGTGACAGATAGCAGTCCAGTTACATTCTTTTCCACATGGCTTTTCAGTCCTCCCAGCACCATTTATCGAAGAGGCTGTTTTTTCTCCATTGCATGTTTTTTGCTTCTTTGTCAAAAATTATCTGTCCATATATATGTGGTTTATTTCTGAGTTCTCAATTCTATTCCATTGGTGTACGTGTCTGTTTTTCTGACAATACCATGCTGTTTTGATTATGTTGTCCTGTAGTACAAGCTAAAATCAGGGAGTATAATACCTCCAGCATTGTTCTTTTTTCTTAAGATTGCTTTGGCTATTCAGGGTCTTTTGTGGTTCTAAACAAATCTGATGATTTTTTGTTCTATTTCTTTAAAAAATGCCATTGGGATTTTGATGGGGACTGCATTAATTCTGTATATTGCTTTGGGTAATATGGCCATTTTAACTATGTTGATTCTTCCAATCCATGAGCACGGAATGTCTTTCCATTTCTTTGTGTCTTCTTCAATTTCTTTTAAAAACGTCTTGTAGTTTTCAGCATATAGGTCTTTCACATCTTTGGTTAAGTTTATTCCTAGGTAAAACCTTCTTGTTTTTAACATCCATGTGTCAAACGTTGTAACAACTACCATAAAACACTGTAGCTTAAAGAAGACATTTATACGTTACAATTTTGTACGTCATAAATTTGATCAAGGAGCTCTAGGCATATCTCCTATTCCAAGTGGTGTTAACAGAGGTTCGGTAACATTCAGCTGACTGATCACCTAGTCTGGATGATCCAAGAAGGCTTTACGCACATATCTGCGAGGATGGCTAGAAGGCTCCTCAGACAAGATGCTATTAACTAGGGTGCTTACATGTGGAATATCCACACAGTTTGCACTTCCTCACATAATGATGGCCTTGGGATAGTTGGTCTTACGTGCTCACTCATAGCTCTTGGAGGGCAATGCAGAGCTGTCAATCTTCTTAAAATCTAGTCTTAAAATTGGCATAATATAACCTTTGTCATTTTTTATTGGTCAAGGAAGTTAATAAGGTCTGTCCTGAGTAGAATGAAAATTAAATTCCACTTCTCAGTGGGCGAAGTAGCAAAGCATTTACAACTATCCTTAATCTATTATACTTGGAAAAATCCCAATTAATTTTGTTTCTTCCTCTGTCATACCCTCACATGAATAGAAACAGGTGATTCATCAGCAGATCCAAAAGAAAGAGGAAGGAAAAATGTGCCGCATAGAAGAAATAAAAGTTATAATTAATAAGCATCCTCCATAAATAGACTGCTTTAAATCATTGTTTAACAACCAATCTTCTCCCAAAAGAATTTAGTAAATATATTGTTAGTTTATTAACTTTCTGAAAATGTTAATAGGAACTTATCTTTCCTTTCCACTTCTGACAATCCATATAATTATATGGTCTAAAATTGAAAAACAAAATACATTCTACTTTATCTTAATAAAAATGTGATTAATTTTAGGTATGCATTTGTGTATTTTCTCAGGAAAAAACAACAACAAAGTTTTCACTGACTTTTTGCAATGATGCTTTTAAATTAAAGTCAATGCTGACATATTTGATTAGAAGTTCATGGATATACATGACTGACCAACCAATGAAAACTATTTCATAAGAACTAAGAATTAATGAGTAAGAAATAGAAATACAATAGTTATGAAGAAAGTGACACTGTGGATTTGACACTTATAATGGATTAGCTGTTAATTTTTCCTCTTCTATATGTTGCTCTAATAAGATTTGTCAGACTACTGTACAATTTATCTTTCTGCACATTTCTCTTACAGATGATAAATCACTGCATATTATAAGCCAAGTTTTCAAATAAAATGAAGAGACTTGCTCCCAGCAATAGATGCATATGAAATAATGGCATTTATACGATTATAACCATGACACCTATGCCCTACTTTTCTTTTTTCAAAAATACTTATGTAATCATGGTTAGACTATCAGTTAAATTGTATTAGTTTTTTTTTTTTTCTTCTTTCTTTTCAGCGAGTTCCTGGGTAAAGTAGGTACTGTTTCTTCTTCTTTCTCTTCTTCTGAATCTTCATTGCTCACTGAGATGCCTTTCTCAATGATAAGGGGAGATTTCCGCCCCCGAACACACATACACACACACACACTTTTCCTTCTCTCTTTCTGTATCCCTTATGTCTTCGTGCTCCATTTGTTCTCAGTTTCTGCATTGCCCTTTCTGTCTCTGTTTCTCTGTTTCTCTCATTTACATTGGTCTATTTATGCCAAGACAAAAAAAAAAAAATCATAATACGAGATCTTTTATTGAGTCAATGTTCATGTAGAATGCAGTCCAACAAAGACAGGATGTGGTAGATTTTGTGGGGCTAAAGCCTAATGAACCAGAGATACTGTAGGCTTAAGTTTCCATACTTTAAGACAATATAGCTTGAGTCAGTCAATGTCTCCAAAGTTTATAACCTGACCTGTCACTGTCTTGGGGTTTAGGTATAAATCCTCTACCCTCTCCTTTCTCTTCCTCCTAAAATAAACATGCAATCCTGTTTCCTTATTAGGAAACTGTACAGTTTTTCTATTAATGAAATAATCCCCATTTACTACTTTTGTAACAAACATATGTGCAAAAAGGTTAATTTTTCAGCTAGTGTAAAAATATTAAGTGTAGATCTCTATAAATACTACTCGGACTTCCAAAATTAACTCAAACTTGCTCTGCACACCAGAACTTGGAACCCCATTAAAACTAGTTATGTTTTGCTAATAAATTTCATCAAGAAAATTCCCAAATAATAAAAACAAATGTTAAAAAAAGCTGATGCTGGCATGTGTTTATCTATGATGTTAACACAGCATGCTTTGATATATATATATAATATATATATATATATATATATATAATATATATATACACACACACACACACATATATATACATATTAATGAAACTAAATATATACATATATAGTTCATATTATATGTATATATACATATATATGTGTGTACATGTATATATATTTAGTTTCATTAATTTATATATAATATTTTAAGGACACATATGTGAATAATGGAATATGCATTTGTATGGATATATATATTAAAATGAAGAGGTTTTATATCAACCTTTAAATTTAGTCCTACTAAAACCAAAATTATGTGTGTATTTTACAAAATTAAAATCAATTACTTCTCATGATTTATAAACTTTGTTTATCATTGATAAACATGGTTACAAATTAAGTGATTCAGTTAGAATAATTATTTCTTTAAATAGGACCATATTCACCAAATATATAACATTTAAAAAGCTAAGGTTATAACATAGTTTACATATTTATACCACTTCTAATTTGAGAGAAAATTTAAGATATATTTTTGTGTGATAAAATAAAATGAACAGTGTGTCAATGATGAAATAAAGAAGGACAAATGAGTGTAAGACTAGGTAAAGACTTTCCAACATATGTATTTGTTAGTTTTGAATTTTTCTGAGGAACAGAAAATTGGTAATTTCCATAGTGGCAAATGAATCTAACATTTAAAAAGTCATCTATTCTTGGTACTGAAAACAAAAAATACAGTGAGGTGTTTAAAAAGAAATCATTAACTTACTAAAGAAATTAAGTTTATGTTGTTATTTATTATACTACACCTAAAATAGAACACCCAAAAATCACCATTTGGTAGACACAATTCATACAGCACATCAAATGCGTACATTCAAAAGTTATGGCTTTCTCTTTGTTTGACTCTAGGTGAAAAGAGTGAATTAAGAATATTGTTCTTACATTTTGAGAGATAAAACTTGATAAATCTTTTTCCTAGGAAAATTCACAAATGTGAACCTGACAGAATTTTGTAAACACATTTAGGATGCTTTTGTTGTCCTGAAGCCCAGGTTGTATAATCATGACTAAGAACAATGGGTTCCAAATGAGTTTGATTATGAAATTCAACTACGAACATTAAAAATATATATATATGATATTTACTATGATATTTACATGGGTACTTTCTAAAAACAGAAATTCTTAGCATCGCTTTCTATCCCTGACCTCCCCAATTCTAATTTAGTTTGTCTTGAATGACAGATGAGTAAAATACATATAAATATTCTCATGGATGACAGATGAGGAAAATATATATAAATGTCCTCATCTGTCATCCAAGACAAACTAAATTACAATTGGGGAGGTCAGGGGTAGAGAGGGATGCTAAGAATTTCTATTTATAGAAAGTGCCAGGTAAATATCATAGTCAGTAAGAAGTCAGACCTACTAAGGAAAAAATGCATGTCATTCTTTAAGCCATCTTCCATCTACAAAATACATTATATCTAGAACAAATGATAAAAACCAGAGCCAAAAGCTAATACGTACTCGTGGATCATTTTTATTTATCTTTTAATACATGCTGTATAGTATGTTAGTTCTTAATATAGGTTCCATCATTAATTTCTCAGCTAAACATACACAATAGGAGCTATTGCTGACAATATCCCCACATGTTACATATGATAAACCTGCACTTTAGAGAGGTTAAATAACCCGCTCAAGATCTCAGAGCAAGTTAAGGGGCAGAGCATGATTCAACCCCAGGTAGGGTTCTAGAGCCTTTACTCTCAATCACTAATCTGGATAATGATATCAGTAAAAGATTTCAGTACAATGTGGAAGTGAATTAATTACATTTTTTTGTGTTGGACCGCAAAAATAGTAACTTCTCTGGAATGAAGATCCCTATTGGAGCAAGGATGCCCGGACTCTACTATTAAGATGCACCTGCATTTCGGTGATGGGAAGATTGCTGGGAAAGTCAACTACCTCTGAAGGTAAGTATGAGGGTTTGTTTTTAAGAACCAGACAGATCTATCTGTATGCCTTGGAGCTATGTATGCATTTATTGGCCTGACTTTGAGAGTCTTTCTAAAAAAGCTTTACAATATGCCCAGTTCTTTACAAAACCTCAAGTAGCATGTAAGACTTCTTCTATTAGAGAATGAAAATTATGATTATATTTCAGATAGTCAATGATGCCGTTAAGTTTTTTATCTTGATTTTCTGTTGGATAAAGAAATTTACATCTATATTTAGAGTGTTTTATTAGATTACCAGAGAGAAGATCAGTAGAAAAAGAAATGACAAAGTTATCTTTATGTATCTTTCTACAAAAGTTACCTGAAACAGAAATTTGTCAACTAATTTTGTGCAGGCACAATTCTTCATTTGTATTTCTTCCTGAAAATAGTTAATATGGGATTACATCCCCAATCATAGCAGGCAATATTGTCACATGGCAGCTTTTTGGAACCAGCAAACAACTCTGATTGTCAGAGTAATGGAGAAGGTCTATACATGAATTATTCAAAGGCTTGTATAATCAGTACAGCATTCAAATTAAACCCCAGAATGTGCAAATTAGGCAATTATTCATAAAAATTATTAACATTTTAATTTTTCAGAGCTCAATGTGACATTTTGCATAGCTCTGCTTAAATATAGCATGGCATACTGCAATTAGAGCCACAGTACCAGTTCCATACTTAAGCATTATATGTTTGGATGAGTGCTTATAAGTCTATAAGTAATAAAATAGTAACAATAAGAAATAATAGCAATAAAATTATTGATGATTCTGCAAATATGAACATGTGTATAATTAGTCAAACTTTCCAATCATAATCAACGAGATATCTTGAAACCTGAACTTAATCACATATGAGTTTGTCCACCATTGGTCCAACTGTTTGTTTGTTTGTTTGTTTTTCTCTTGCAGAATAGAGTCCACAGCAAATACCATTCAACTAGCCACACACACAACAGACATAAATCCTTGTATATAGCATATAGTAGGCATTCAACTTTAAAAAGAATAACTATATTGACTTGATAATGTTATTACATATTATTTTTCAGTAGTTTAGCAGAGAAATAATGAGGCACTGAATTAGATCAGTAATAGTGAAAATGGTAAACAGGAGTTGTATTTGGGTGCTAGAAATGATTGACTCTAGTTTTTCTGGAAGAGGGACATATTAAGGATAGCAGCAGGATTTCTGCCTTATTTAACTAGGTTGATTGTAATATAACTGAACAACGTAGGAAATTCAAGAAATTAATGATTCAGGTGTACAGAACTGTGTTCCTTGCAAGAGATCAATAAATTTGATTTGGACAAACTAAGTTGAAGGTATTTGTGTGAATTTCCTGTGGATATGAACCCCTGTGGGTTGTTGGAAATGTTTTTGGGTGCTATTTCATGATTAGGCACAGGTATCCAATCGTTTTAGCAGGTTGTTTGTGTGGCACCAAATGGATCGGCCCATATAGCAGAGGCACAGTAAGACAGCTTGGGGAATATAATCAATAATGTTGTAAAGATTTTGTAGGATGTCAGATGGGCCCATGTTTTGTACACCTGAAATTAATAAAAATAAAAAAAAGCAATCATTACAGAAATCTTCACAGAGACTCAATCAATAAGGGTGAACACAGAATAGCCTCTGATACTAAAGAAAAGGTTTTTGAAGCAGGAGGAGAACCAGGAAAATGTATTATCCTGATGAAATAAAAAGGGAAGAATGAGTGTATTAGTTTTCTATTGTAGCTGTAACTATTACCACAATCTTGGTGCCTTAAAACAACACAAATTTACTTTCTTACAATTCTGTAGGCTAGAAGTGGGACCCAAAATGGGTCTCATGGGGCTAAACTCAAAGTTTCAGCACGGCTGTGTTCCTTTCCAAAACCTCTGGAAGTCTGTTTCCTTACAGTTTCCAGCTTCTACACACACCACCTACATTCCTTGGTTTGCAGTCCCTCCCCCTCTTCCATCTTTAAATGCAGCAATGTTGCATCTTTCTGACCATTCTGTAGTCCCATCTCCTGCTGTCCATAACTGGAAAAGGTTCTCCACTTTTGAGGACCTCTGTTTAGATTAGGCCCATCCAGACAATTTAGGATGATCTCCTCATCGCAAGGCCCTTAACTTAATCACATCTGTAAAGGACATTTTGCCACGGAAGTCAGCATATTCAGAGCCTCTGGGTACTATGATATCTTTGGGAGGCTATTATGTTGCCTGCTCTAAGTTTCAGGAAGTGAATTCAGAAATTCAAGTTTAAGAGAGGAAGGTATTATGGGCAACAGTTCCAAAAGTTACAGGGAAGTCAAATATTAAAATGTTCCTGCTATTTTGCCATCTTTCAGAGATGTCATATTAACTAACCCAGTCTCCATCTCTTCCAGTTACGAAGGAGATTTAGCTAAGCATAAGATTCAGGATGTGTGAGTGAAAGGAGAGTAGTCATGAGCATAGGAAGAGATGAAAAACTAGAAGATTCTCTAACAATAGACCCTGCCAAAGTACTTAAGAATAATTTTAAAAAACAAAGCCAAGTATACCAATAAAAGCAAAACAAAACAAAAAATGTTTAAAAAATGTAAAAAATTAAGCAACATATAAATTTTTCCTGAACTCCTAGAATCTGACCAGCCACTACCATGCTGCCCTTAAACATCTGTGGGAACTCTAGCCTAGCTGCTTCTTCAATAACAGAGCTCTGGCTGGGGAAAGAGGCACCTAGATGAAACGGAGTAGACTTTTCTTGAGGATCTGTGCCTTCAAATACCAACAAGTAACTCATAATACAAATTCCAATACTGAGCAACATATGCTTGGACACCGTTTTATGGAAATAAAATAATTACTCTTTTAAGAATTGACATGATAAATAGGTAAGTTAAATGCTGAGTAGCCAACCTCTCAAAATAAACTTCTTCAATTATGTGTTAAAAACTGTGCAATATATTAACTATTCATTGTTCTCTCACAGTTTTTAATTATTATTTTTAAATAAATACTACTGGGAGGAAAAACAAACACATTTGATGCTTTAAGCTTAGCAGTAAGGCATATTTCTTTCTTGAATACAATTCTGCCTAAAAGTCCTGTGAAAAACACACTAAAATAGTATAAAAATGCCACAGTATGGGAAATAAAGTTCAACTTTGAAAATTTCATTATTTTTTTCTGGAATCATGACAGAGAAAAAGGATCAACTTTTGAACGAAACAAGCCCAGAGTTGAATCTCTGATTATACATTATTGTGCTGTGTGATCTTAGTCAAGATATTTGCTACACCTTAGTCGCTAATGCTTATATTTAAATGGTATATAATAGCAATTTTGAAATATTTATGTAAAATTAGGAAAAATAATGAAATTACAGACAGTGTCTGTTTCGTAGCAGTCATTTAAAGACAGTAAACAATAACAGCAATAT
Organism: Rhinolophus ferrumequinum; assembly: GCF_004115265.2. Lineage (NCBI taxonomy): Eukaryota > Metazoa > Chordata > Mammalia > Chiroptera > Rhinolophidae > Rhinolophus > Rhinolophus ferrumequinum. The sequence goes on from NC_046287.1 coordinate 81,510,474, forward strand.
CACCCAGAGTCTCCATATTACAGCATGACTTATACTTAATTTTTGTCTGATGAAATATGTTCATAATATATACAGTTTTGCTTATTCACATAAACATTGAAATAAAATGAAAAGGCAACCTATATAATGGGGAAAAATAGTTGCAAACTACATATCTGATAAGGGTTTAATATCCAAAATACATAGGGAAGTCATACAACTCACTAGCAAAATAAACAATTCAATTTAAAAATGTGTAAAAGACCTGAATAGACATTTTTCCAAAGAAGATATTTAAATGGCAAACAGGTATATAAAAATCTACTCAACATCACTGATCACCAGTGGAATACAAACCAAAATCACAATGAGATATCACTTTACACTTGTTGGAACGGCAGTTAGAGACAAATAATGGACATTGACATAAATGTATAAAGGAAATGTTGTGTATATACAATGGAATATTATTCAACTATAAAAAAGAAGGAAATTGTACTATTTGAGACAACATGAATGACACTTGAGGACATTATGCTAAGTGAAATAATGCTGCATTATCTCACTTAATTGCAGAATCTTAAAAATAAAAATAAACTCATAGAAACAGAAGAAATTTGTGATTGTCAATGATGGGGGTGGAGAATGTGGGAAATAAGGAAAAGTGGTCAAAAGGTACAAACATCCAGTTATAAAATAAATACATTATGGGGATATAATGTATAACGTGGTGACTACAGTTAACAGTACTGCATTGTATATTTGCAAATTGCTGTAAAAAAATCACAAAAAACAAACAAAGTAGATTTTAAAAGTTTTCACCAGAAAAAATATGAAAAAATAAATTGAACGTATTCTATATGAGGTGGGAAACTGGACTCGAGGTGGGGATTAAATAAAACATTTTATTAATCTCATCTATTAATTCATTTTATTAATCTCATCTATTATATTCTTTTTGGGATGCCATATGTACTGATAAGCATACAGCTCACAAGAAAATCTACCAACTGAATTGTATACCTTCTAAATTGTATATCTTCAGGTAAATATTTAAAAGAGCCTTTTATTTCAAGCTAAGACACTGAAATGAGTTAACTTTCTGAAAGAACTTACATTCTAGTGCTGATATCATTAATTTTCCTGTAATATAAAAAGATAATTATATTTCATTTTCTTCTGAAGATTTAACTTGGCAGAAGATTTCCATGCTGAAATGTGAGATAAAAATAATTAAAACATCCCATAAAAGCTTATGATTTTTAAAAGGTCTATTTTTGAAAGTACATAATTTAGACTATATATTTTCTTAAAAGTCATTGCCATCATAACTAATTTGAATTGTCTATCAACATCTAACAGTGGTCAAGGCATGTTTAAGAAAAATTAAAAATATGAGTAAAACAAGATGACATTCCAGATGCAACTAAAACACACAGGGTCCATAAATGACTACAGATTTTAAAATGTGTTGATGTATAATCAATATATCCTCTATGGCAATTCTCCCCTACCCAAAATGTTCATATTCCAATCTGGAAATAGCTTAGCACATATAAGATAATATTTGATGTCCAGGAAAAGCTGAATGTTTTATTGAAAAGACAGATTTAAATATAACTTTTGAGCAGCATGGTGTAGAAGAAATGTCTTCACTTGGAATGGAAAGCAATGAAGAGCAGTCGTCAACAGACCCTAACTTTTGAGAGACCTTGAGAAAGGCAGTTTTTCTGTCTAGATTGACTCATTAAAAAATATACCAAAAAAACACACCAGGCATTATTTCTGTGAGCTAATTCTGTGAAAGTATTTTTAAAGATACTGTTATTGTACAAATGCAGGATATCTGATTATTCTTTATCTGTTTATTCTTTTATTGGTATGTTCAAGGGAGAAGGAAAGAAACAATTCATGAGACAATAATTTTTTTATGCAATGCAATTAGACAGTCCTGATGTCAGTCTATGATTTGCCAATTAAAAGACCTTGAGTAAGTCTTGTAAATTTTTAGAACCTTATTTATCTCATTTGTCAGATGAGTGTAATTCTATCTGTTTCACAAGGTTTTGTGAGAAGTTAATGACATATTTTTACATGCGTCAGGAAACATAATGTCTGAAAAGGGTAGGCACCTCATCAATCTTAGTTTTCAGTCCCTCATGCTACGCAATTTATGAAAGTAATGGGTTCTCTTTTACACATGTGTTATTAACACTCTCCATTATTAAAATTCAAACTTAAATGTAAAGCAGTAAGGGAAGATATTGTGAAGTAGAAGCAAACCCAATAAATGTTTTCTCTCAAATTGTGCTTTGCAAATTATTTTTGACTCTTTTTTCCCTTTTATATATATAATATAATATATATATATATCTATAATACATATATTATAGATATATATATATATAGAGAGAGAGGAGCAAAAATAATATATATGTATACATATATACATATATATAACTACATGTAATATATATATATATATATATATATATATATATATAACTACATGTAATATCCCCTGGTTCCTCCTTTCATAAGAGAAACATGGCTAGAATGTGGTAATAAGAAATGGCCATTTTATTTGAGGACTTCAGAGTCAAAAGATGAGAATGGTGCCAGAGGAAATATTATTTTTTCCTTTTGCTTTTTTTTGCAAAACTTCTCTAATATGAAGTACAGGCAGACAAGAGAAGATATGTTGCCTAATAAAGGCATTTTTGGTCTTTAATTACTTCAGTTTTGGGCCGTTCACATTCATAATTGTCCTTGGGATAATGTGCCACCCAATAAAGAACTGCATTCAAAGTCACATAAATGTCAAATACATACATATACTCATAGTATTTGTGTGCAACCCATTAACGAGAGACTTGATAGTAATTCATAGTAACATCATGTCTTCTAAATAGCTTTACTAAATTTTCTGACCCGCTTAAGAGTCTTTACACTTTGTTAAAGAGGAATCTATCAAATTCTTTATTTTAATATCGAGTGCTGCTAGTCCAAGCCTACTTTTAACTACCTGGGTCAAGTCGTGAAATGTTTTCTTGTCAATAAACATGTTAAGAATGCTTATTGTAGAACGGTAAACATCAATTGTTAAATTTACTTCTGAAAATTCTGTATTCATAATGAAACAGCTCAGATATCCAGATATGAGTGCATAAAAAAAAATAAGTTGCCTAGTAGACCATTTATGAAACCTCATACATGAAGCTAATTTGAAGAAATAACTTAATATTTCATATTAACCACTTAATTTGCGACAGAAACTTAATTTGTGACAGAAATGCCTGCGCAAAAATTGCTCAATCAGTGCACCTGGGTGCCCTAAGAATAGCTTATCTTCACTGAAGGTAAACTAGGTCAGTTGGGAGGGGTAATTTAAACAGACACTGGAGGTCACCACTGAGCGAGGTTTGCTGTCAGGCTGTGACATCTGTGGCTCTCTGTGAAAGCACCAGGAGAGGCAGTATAATTTTCTTACAAAATAGTTAAATAAAAAGTCACTCTAATATTTTATTTTATAAGGACAAAAGCCCCAATTCCCCTAAAATTTTGATTGTACCTGAAGTTTGAACCATTCATATTTATGTAGAGACATGGACAAAAAACGTATGTGTATGACTGACAGAAAATTAGATTTGGTCTGGATCTACAAAATAGAAACATGTATAGACAAAATTAATATGTTCACTCTATAACATTGTTAAAATGTCCATACTACCCAAAACAATTTATAGATTTAATCCAATCCCTATTAATATACCAATGACATTTTTCCAGAACCAGAATGAATAATCTTGAAATTTATATGGAACCACAAAAGACACCAGATAGCTATAGCAATCTTGAGAAAGAAGAACAAAATAGGAAGCATCATGCTACCTGATATAAAACTATACTACAAGGCTATACTAATCAAAACAGCATGGTACTGGCATAAAAAGAGACACATACCAGTAGATAAATGGAAAAGAACAGAGAAACCAGAAATAACCCCACAATTATGTGGTCATTTAAGCTATGACAAAGGAAGCAAGAATATACAGTGGGGGTAAAGACAGTCTATTCAATAAATGGTCTTGAGAAAACTAGACAGATACATGGAAAGAAATAAGACCAGACCACCTTCTTGCACCACTACATGAACAAACTCAAAATGGATTAAAGACTTAAATGAAAGACACAAAACCATAAAACTCCTAGAAGAAAACATAACCAGTAAACTCTCTGACATTGTTCTTAGTATTTTTTTTTTTTTCTGATACAACTCCTCAGTCAAAGGAAACAAAAGAAAAAATAAACACATGGGACTACGTCAAACTAAAAAGTTTTTGCACAGCAAAGGAAACCACCAACAAAACAAAAAGACAACTTATTGAATGGGAGAAGGTATTTGACAATGATATGTCCATTAAGAGGTCAATATTCAAAATTTATAAAGAACTCATACAACTCAACACCAAAAAACCAAACAATCCAATTAAAAAAAAAATGTTCAGAGGCCCTGAATAATAGACATTTCTCTAAAGAAGACATACAGATGGCCAGTAGACATATGAAAAGATGCTCAAAGTAACTAATCATCAGAGTAATGCAAATTAAAACCACAATTAGACACCACCTCACACCTGTCAGAATGGCTATCATCAATAAATCAACAAACAACAAATGTTGGTAAGGATGTGGAGAAAAGTAAACCCTCATTTACTGTTGGTGGAATTGCAAATTGGTGTAGCCACTATGGAAAACGGATTAGACGTTCCTCAAAAAATTAAAAAAAAAATAGATCTATCTTATAACCCAGCAATTCTATTCCTGGGGATTTACCCAAAGAAATCCAAAACACTAATTTGAAAAGATATGTGCACCCTTATGTTCACTGCAGTATTATTTACAATAGCCTAGACATGGAAGCAACCCATGTGCCCATCAAGAGACAACTGGATAAAGAAGAGGTGATACATACATACAATGAAATATTACTCAGCAATAAAAAATAATGAAATCATACCGTTTGCAACAACAATGGTCCTAAAGAGTATTATGCTCAGTGAAATAAGTCTTATAGAGAAAGAAAGAAAAAACACATGGTCTCACTTATATGTGGAATCTAAAGAACAAAATTAACAAACAAAACAGAAACAGACACATGGACAAAGAGAACAAACTGGTGGTTGCCAGAGGGGAGGGTTGATGGGAGACTGGATGAAAAAGGTGAAGGGAAAAAGAAACACAATTTGGTAGTTACAAAATAGTCATGGGATGTAAAGTACAGCATAGAGAATATAGTTAATATTATTATAACAACTATGTACAGTGCCAGGTGGGTACTAGGCTAAGTAAGGGGAACACTACAGAGATTATATAAATGTTGATCCTGAGATTAATATAAAGTAATATTGAATGTTAACTGTAACTGAAGGAAATAAACAAATGATTTTTTAAAAGGTAATTAACGTGTTCACTCTAAAATATTTTCTAGGTGCCCATCTATAAAATGTCTGGTTAAAGGAAAAAGACATGATATAGAGAAGGTAAGGGCACCTTGATTCAGAAGTGACAGTGCCAAAATGAGAATGAAATAATACATATGCAATTAATTCACACAACAAACATAGTTTGCTAGATATACAGTACACTATGAATAGCAAGTTAGATGATGTGGCCCTTTTCATCTAATAAAAAAAAAAGAAATGCAAACACAAAATCTCAAGAAAGTATGATGAGTTCTATTATGAATCATCATGGGGGCACTTGTCAAGAAACTCTGCATTTGGTAATAAGAAAAGGCTTCTCATAAGGGTACCAACTAGAGTAATACTAAATGGATGAATAAACGGGAGTCAAATAGGAGTCAGGTTTGCGTTTAATGTAATTTTCCAGGAAGATCAAACTGCACTTGGCAAGATCTAGTAATGAAAGAAGATATAATACTCGAAGAACAGAAGCCCAAAAGAGTTTGAACATGGCCAAGGCAGAGAATGTAAGTGGAGAGTGGTGAGAAAAGCTGGACTGGAAGTCAGGGGCTGGATCTTGAAAGGTCCTATAAAACAAGTTAGGAAATGTTTATGCAATCAAAACAGTAGGGGGTCACTGTTCAGCTTTACATCATGGTGTGGCATTTCCTTATTTTTGTTTTAGAAGAATCACACTGATTATAGTTTGTAGAATGTAGTAAGAAAGCCAACACTCATTAACAAAGAGGTCAGTTAGTTAAGGATGATTGCTTACTAGATTAGAAAGAGGAAATGGGAAGATATATATATATATATATATTTTTTCCAATAATATTTATAAGTATCATTTTCAGTAATATTTAAGGGGTGGAAATGACAGAACTGGTGATTGAATATATGGGAATGGTGTAATAACAGAGAGGGAGAACTAATGTTCACACCATTTTCTGGCCAGGAGAGCTGGGGACAAGGAAATGTCTTTGTATAATTGGCAAAGATAAAAGAAAAGCAGCTAGTGTGAGGGAAAAGATGATAAATTCAGTTGTGGTCATGATGAGCTGAACCACTTGTGAGAAACCCAAAAGCAGATATAGATAGCTATTTAAGGAAGAAACTATGGAACCAAAAGTCATCAGTATATAATTCATACTTGAACAAATGAGAATAAGTCCTTGAAAGCAAATGTGTAATTG